>NW_024962252.1:61215153-61391662 GCF_019238085.1 Lagopus leucura | reverse complement strand
CTCTGGAGATGTTCAAGACCTGCCTGGATGCCTACCTGTGCGACCTGGTGTAGGGAACCTGCTTTGGCAGGGGGGTTGGACTCAATGATCTCTGGAGGTCCCTTCCAACCCCTACAATTCTGTGATTCTGTGATTCTGTGATATTTCTATGTTCATTTAGTTTGCTAAGAAACACGTTAAATCTAAAGAGCAAGAACATCTACATATAAGATCTGATGCTCCTGGGCATCTCTTACAGTGTAAAATTATAAAAACTAGATACTAGATACTGCATTATGCTTTCACATAATTTGCATGGTTTTCAGCCACTGGAGGGAAACCTTGCACTATTCTGAGTGAGAAAAATCGCCAAACAATTCTAAGGCAGCCAATGATTTTTTATAACATAACAATGAAAACTCTTTTACACTTGAAATAAACACATGGTTCCTAAAGTAAGAGATTCTCAAGATAATATCAGTTTCTCACAACAGGCTATGATGTTAAATGTGAAATTTCAACATCACATCATAGATTATTCAATCTATGAACAGTTGCAATTTGCTGTACGTTACAGTCTACTGAACTCTGATGAAGAGACCAAACAGTTTTCAGATAAACTCAAGACTCCAAACTTGAGTTAAAAAGATAGTAACAGTGATGTGCAGACAGTTTTTTAAATGGAGCATTGCTTTATTTCTGAACTAGGTGATATTATAGTTGTTTTAATTGGCTCATGACATGATATCTTCTTCAGCTGGAATCATCACTGCACCTTAAACCAAATCCACAGCAGGGACACTTTGCTACTAGAGCTACGGAGGCTGTAACAGATGTGAGAGCAATAAAATGGATGCAGCTTACAGCAGCAAAACAGACTTTCTAGTTACCAATCAACAATGCTTTCTTTGAAAGACAGGCAGTGAGCAGTTTTATTTTGAAAGCAGTTTTATTTTGAAAGCTGGGCCTTAAGCTCTTCATTAGTTAAGGATTTTTTAAAATCACACTGCAAGTTCCTGTAGTTCAGAATTCTTGTGCATACACTCCCCTACCCAGACACAATGCATCTCACGCTGGCAGCCACTACCTGGGAAACTGGGAGCATAAAACTCTCTGTAAAGAGAATTCCGTAAATATGAGGTTGGTTCAGTTGATGTGGGTCATAAAACAGCTGATCCTTTTAGTATTTTTCCAATAAAGTTTGTCCAGTGCTCAGTTCTGAGGAATATTAAGAGCTATGGAAAAAAATAGTTGTGTATGAACATATGCTAACGGCATTATCCAGTGTGTTTGTAGCTGTCAGATCTCATATCCTGCACTGCCATGGGTGGTTTTTGTTTCTCCTGTCAGTCCACTTGAATACTTTGGCTCCTATCCTGAGGCAGCAAGGATATGAACTAGTCCATGTCTAACAAGATTCCTTTATGCTCTAGTTATCTGCTGGAGATATTCAGGACTTTATCAGGCTTTATGGAGTAACCAATAGTTTGGATGTGTACTGGGTATGTTAGTTGCAGGAAGCTGCAGATGTAAGATTTGAAGGAACATTCATTTCTGATAACTGCATTTCCAAATATTCTTTTGCAGGGTAGAAGTCAGCAGAGAAACTAAAGTGAAGGTTTCCTAATTACCTGTTTATTTTTTTTTGTCTTAACAACAAGTACTTTTTTTTCTGAGGTGATCAAAGATAGAGGCAACCATAGAATTCATGCAGGATTCTTTAAGAAGATGTTGGCTTCGGATTTTGCTTCAAGCATCTTTACAGAAGTATGAGTGCAACTTGAATTTTGTGTGTCAGTATGTATTTGGCTGTTTGTTTGCCCTAGTTTTCCTCTTTTCTCCCTTTTTCTTTAACAGATGAATAAAATTATATAAAACTGCTGTGAACAATTCTACAATGAAGTAGTATTTGGGAGTAATTTTTACACAAAACTATATATTTTTACTAAAAGTGAAATACATTTAAAAAAACACTAGGCTACCTTAATTCATGGCATTCTTCACCAAATAAATATTACCTTATCTGAGATCATACAGTGTATAGCAGAGCAGAAAACAGACCTGTTTACACTGTCTGACAATTTCATTCTGTCTATTCTGTGTCAATTTCATGCAGATTCTCTTAAATCTCTAAAGTATTTTCACACTTAGTGAGTAGTAAAAGTTGCCCTGAGTGCCAGACTCTGAAATGCAGAAAATGAAATTGTCCTCCAATATTCTCCTATAATGCAATCAATGGAAAGCCAGAGAGAGAGAGATTTCAGAAAAGAAAAATGTAGAACACGTGGCACTACACATTGTTATTTTCCTCTCTGTGGGACTGTACCATGCCATTAAACCAAATTTGTGAACTGAAAATATAAACAACACCAGTCATCAAAAACAAACTAAATCTTCACAAGAATCTGCCCAATTAATGCAGATATGGCTGGTGTTCTCCATATTAACCATATTAAACAGTTTTACAAACAGGACACAGCTAAACAAACTGCCATTTCAGTCTCATCAGTAGAGTCCCAAGTAGATGGTTAAGTTTGTTGACACCTTTGAAGATCATCTAGTACAGCCCTCTCCTCAAAGCAGAGTAAACGTGTGCCATGACCTGTGTTGCATTATCCACAGAATTATCTAAGTTACACACTGTTTTCATTGTGAAGCTCTTAAGTAGATCCCTTGTAACATGTAATACAGTGATATTTCTCAAAGATTTGTTTGCACGTGCAGCTAGGGATTCCTTATTTGAAATAATTCTAGGCAATTCATATTAAACTTGCTCCTCAAAAGCCACTGACAAAACTTTCAGGTTTTAGCATTCATAAAGTCTCTTTAATTTGGAAATTTTATATTATAATCTGTTCTTCTGGCAGTTCTGTCTGGTGTTATTCTGCTTTGCAAGTAAAACATGCTGCAAGTTTTACTGGAATAAAAATCTGATCTTCTAGGGGACCAGACTACAGCACTTCACACAAACCTTGAAGTCTGTTGACTACTTAGAATAAGAAACACTAACAGTGCTGTGTTACATGGCAGATAACTCCAAAGGAAAACATTTTGATAGGATAGAAGGAAATAAACCTTCTTCTTTGCCATCAGAATGCTTCTACTTCTTTTGCTGGCTACCACGTAGCTGAGTACATAACAGCACAAAAACCAGCAGATCAGTTTGTACTGAAGAGAACTAATAGATGGATTTTACCCTTCAAGGAAAGAGAACCCCATCGTAAGAGCTATACTAGACATAGTTTTGGGCTTGGAAAATACCACTGCTACCCTAGCTTGGTGTTTTCTGAAATGTAACATGAACCTTCATTTAAGTGAACAGAAATACACCCAAAAAACAAATTCCAAAACAATTTTTGTTCCTAATACTTGTAGTGATTCAGACCAGACAATTGTACACCTTTAGTATTAGAAAAATGAGCTGCAGAACTGATGAAAAACTTCAGGATTTATTCCAGTTTATTACATCCCTCTCTTCCTTGTGCCTTCCTTTGCTGGGATTATTTTTGGACATAGTTTGATATTTAGTGGGGTTTTAAAAATTGCATCCCTCTGGAAGGGTCACTGGGGCTCCTCATCTACGTCACTATTAACCTCTCCTGAAAGCCCAGATCACACATGTGAGTGAAACACTGCTAAAAGATGTTAATCTAGACTGAGTGGATATTAATTACATTATTTTGTACTAACTATACTATATATAATGAATGTTTAAGGTTGACAAAACTATACCAACAGAATAAGTGCTTTAAAAGTTTTGATAGAAGGGTATTAGTTCAACTGGTTTAGCTTGCTTTTACTTATAAATCAAATGATAATGCAATAATTCACTTCATATTTCTAATAGAAAGGCAAAGAAAATAAATGGAAGATGTTAATTTCATTAAAAATATGAAAGGTTCATCAGGAT
Organism: Lagopus leucura; assembly: GCF_019238085.1. Lineage (NCBI taxonomy): Eukaryota > Metazoa > Chordata > Aves > Galliformes > Phasianidae > Lagopus > Lagopus leucura. The sequence continues at coordinate 61,387,773 of NW_024962252.1, read as the reverse complement.
CAAGCAATCAATCCAAAGAAAACCAACCATGATTGTCAACAGCCAGACTGTACAAATAACGGGTCTGTGAGTTTGATTGGGAAAGGATCGTGACCGGATCATTAAGAACTTTCACTATGGAAATCACTTTTAAATGAATAGGTCCCATTTTCTTGACTGAATGAAAACCTATACACTTTTCAACTCAGATTAGATAATGGAGTACATTCAACCAAAAATGTAGAATTTGTTTTAAGGAACTAGCGAGAAAAGGAACTGAACTATGTTTAAAGCATTTTGAGAACGCCTTGCCTAGTGGTCACACCTTCATCACCAGGTTATGTCATTCACCCACAAAAGGTGATGTTATTGGATTCCCCTTAAGGACCTGCAACTGTACAGCCAAGAAGAGAATTAGAGATATTTGTGTAGTGCCCTTTAAGGGTGAAGCATCCTCTATATAGATTTTACTGATTTATTCATTTATTGAGAGGAAGCAGAGGGTGAGAAGTGGGACAAGGAAGGGGATCTGTACTTGACATGGGGTATCTTCATGAGGATATGAGCTCCTAACTCATAGGCAGGTAGTGGTGAGGATACCCTGGTTGCTCAGCAGCGATTTGAAAAAAGAGATTATGAGACTCTTTCGGTGGTTTTGTGAAATCATTTCCTCCTTCTTTTTTATTACAGTATTTGAAAACTAACCAGATAGATAAAGAGATTTGAGATACTTCATGAGATACACTGTTATGACATTTTGAAAACTTTATCATTTTCACTGAATCAAAAAATATTTTTCAAACTCAGTCTGAATTCTCAAAGCTGTCAATTCTCAAAGTTCTGTCTTCATGCTATTTTTGGCAGCAAGCTCAGTAACTGCTTAACTGTTCCCAATTCTAGTCAACAAAATTCCCCTACAGGGGATTAAAAGTAAAGTTTTGTCTAAATAATAAAACTGCTTATATATTGCTTATATCCATTATGTACTTAATCATTACCGATTCTATTAAAAAAAAAAAAGTTCATTTCTAGACCATTTTTGCTCCATTTTGCTCCATTTTTCTACTGATCAGGAATTCTAATTTCTCTTTGCATGTAACTGTCATTTTCTTTCCTCTGTCTGTCCTTCCTGCATGCAAGGCCCAAATGGTTTTCCTGTCCTTTGTCCAATATGACTTTTGCGGGTCTATTAGCTTATGGTGATAGCTCTTCTAAGAAAATGAATTTATAAACAGAAAAGAGGGCACATGAAGTTTAAAGATCATGAAAACTGACACTTTTACGGAAAGCTGATGATCAAATTAGTTCTATTTTAAGATATGTGCCAGAAAATAGGTTTAGATTTAGGCTGTCTATACTGAGACATTGCACCTTTATTTCATGCTGGGCAAAGAGGAACTGCCTCCTTCTGAACTCCTTGAATGGAAATGTCAAGAAAAGCTTCCATATAGCAAGCAAAAGCAGAAAGGAATCCACTCAAGAGGAGTATGTGAATTCAATACCACAGCCCAGCCCCAGCCTACAGCTTGGGGAGAGAGCATCAATTGCTTTGTAGAAGCTTTTCAGCTGCATCTTCTGTAGGTATGTGATGGCACAGCTCAGTGTGTATCCTTCTGTCCTTAAACATCATAGAAAACTAAGACTCTTTTTCAAAGATAACTGATGGGATATATGTAAAACAAGATAATGTTTCACCATGTATGCAGTACAGTGTACTGCATTTGTACCCCAAAGCTATTTTAATAAAAAGAAGCACCTGCAGCAAGTTCAGAAAAGTTTTTATGGTAGTAGTGAAAATGCCATCCCACTTCCTACAGCTCCGTGCCCTTTGAATTTTCTAAATTCCCAGCACTGGCGTGAGCTCAACAGTCAGTTCTATTAATGAAAAGAGACACTGAACAAACATCTGGAAGCAGAGGACCATCAGTGACATCCGCTGACCAGCAGCCTCCTGCTGCCCAACATCTAGCAAATGGAATCTGCCCTTCCAGTTGTTTCACTCTGGTCTCACTCTTCTATCTGAGAGTATATTTCACAAAACAAATTTATGAAAGTAATATGTATAAATTAAATGCTTTACAATCCAGACTTCCCTTCTGTAACTGCCTGCAAAGTTCAAGTCAAATCTGTTAGGACATGAAGCCAGCATTGCATTGGTTGGAGCTGAAATTCTACTTCTCAGCAGCCTCTTGCGAGCTCTTCCCAAGCCTTTCATCCCCTTTTCTCTAGGAAGACCATTCATGGTGATTGGGATTTTATCTGTCTTAATATTAGCACAACCTGTAACCCAAACACCATTTTAATCTCATGCACACACCATGTTCTCCTTCCCTTAGTAACACTTCTAGCTGCAGCCCATGGAGAACCCCTGCAGGAGCACCCCAGGCCAGAGTTGCAGCCTGTTGGGAGCAGCCCATGGCGGGGCAGGAGGGCTAGGGGTGCTGCTGCTTGTGGGGACCTGTGTGGAGCAGTGCCTGAAGGGTGAGCCCCACAACACAGAGCCATGCTGGAACAGTGCTTGGAGAGCTGCCTGAACAGATCCTGCCTATCTTCCCACAGGCCGCATCTGTTCAGGAAGGGCAGTGCTCTGTGGGAGGGACACCACACAGAACAGGGTGTAGAGTGACCATGAAGTGAAGAGAGATGCTAAGTCTTCAGGTATGAGAGATTTTGCACTGAATAAAAGAATTTTCAAGGTAATACATGTAGCTAGAATCTTAGACATGAGGTTTTTATCTTTGTTACATTTTTTATTTGTTGAATTATCACACAGAAAATCACCAGAGCTATATACAACAAATGCACACGTATGCATTTACATGATTTTGAATCATACTCTTGCTCAAGTTATTATTCAGTGATGATAAGTAAACACATCTTTATAACACCAGGCATTGGCATTTAAGAATGTCACAGTGCACTGTAAACAAGGATGGATTACACCAGCACAAGCAATACTCATTTCAAATCATACAATATCAACATCATTCCTCAAAACTTTTTTTTTTTCTTTCAGACCTATAGTTATTGTCCCTTTGCAGAAAGATATGGCTACTGATTCACAATCCCGTCTCCTCAGCCATGAGCATTAAAAGAATCGAAGTCAAACATCCAGCTGCATATTGCATTCCTTTATTCCTGCCACAGAAATGGAATATTATGCATAACAGTAAATCAATTTGCCCTCATTGCAGAAGAACTGCAGAAAACTGGTAGGAGCTTCAGCACACCGCAATCACAAAGCAGTGGGGCTCTTTGATATGATCAACTCCTCATCCTGTCTACCTGGCCACCTCACATATTGTTACAAGGTGGTGAAGTTCTCACAATGAACAGAAATTTCACTGAGGGTCTACTGGAATGTCCTTTCCAGTAGGATCTACTGCTTAAAATTATCTGCATTTATTAGAAATATCCCTATATTCAGAGTAAGTAAAATGCTGACTAACTCACTCAAAAATTCTGGCTAAATTAAGTCATACGTATGTACTTGGTGCTAGTAAATCCCTTCCTATGGAAACCGTGAGTGGTAGCAAAATACAAAGAAATAAAAGTTCTGCAACCAATCTAGTTACAACAAAAAGGTTTGGAATGTGACTATAGGCATTTCTGTTCAGTTTGCTGGCTTCTAGAATGTGGAGTGTGAATTTCAGCCAGAACGATGCAATAAGACAAGGAAACAACACACCAAGAAATGTTCACAAGTTGATCAGCTTCGAAACAGCACAGAACTGGAATCCAGTACCAGATGAAGAGAAGGATGTCCCAAGTAAAGACCTTTTGTCAGTTCAGAAGATACATAATTAGACGTCAGAAAAACCTCTCTGCACATATATAAATTATAGAATCATATAATATTCCAAATTGGAAGGGATCCACAAGGATCATTGAGTCCAACTTTTGACTCTGTGCGAGACTGTCCCAGAAAAATGAAACTGTACTTCTGAGGCCATTGTCTGAACACTTCTTGAACTTTGGCAGGCTTGGTACCATGAGCACTGCTCTGAGGAGCCTCAGCCCAGGTATAAGCTTCTGCAATTCGTAATGAGCAGGTGGAGGGTAGAACCAGGCAAAGATTTATGAGATCTGACGTCTAAGCCCAGCTATTCCTGGAACCTGTTTCTTCATTTCTTCATTAGCTTTCTTTGCCGTGCTTTGCTCAAAATGTCATCCATTTATCTAAGTATTATCCATAGAGTGACCTGTCTACCACAAAAATACAGTGGAGGCCTACACTTAAATAAGACTTCCAGGTATAAATACTTAGTAACAACAGAATAAATGTAAGTAGAATGAGCCTGGACTTAGCCTGATTCATTTCCTTTGTGCTCTTGAGATATTTCAGAGATGTAGGACAGACAAGACACAATATTTTTCTTAGAAACAAGGAGAGTAAACTCCTTCTCTGTAAACTTCACTTTTCTGATAATTCAGAGAGTGCGCTTTAGAAGAGGATGAATGTTCAAAGAAGTAAGTAAGATTTCAGTTTTCTGTGGGATGGTGTTACTCTTTTATCTTAATTATTTTCCTGAAAGGAACTGTAAGTCCCGGTTGCTCCCCTTGAGGTAGAGAGAAGCCCCAAAAGACTGTCTATTACAGACACAGTGAGACTGTATTGGGTTGCTTGGTGAACAGAGTCCTTCAGAAATAATGTTGTAAAAATTGTATCATATAGTAAAAGAAGATGCATTGTCAGTCAGAATTTCACTTGTTTGTCGTGAATGATAAATGTCAGAATTTGTCTTTGAACTACGTTTATTGTATTTCTTGTACCTCATGCACCAAAGGTCCTTCATGATCTTCACAAAATAACTTCTAAACTTCACTCCAATAAACGCATAGAGTACAGGGTTCAAGCAACAGTGTAAAAATGCTATGGTCTCAGTGATATATTTTGCATAGGCCATTCCCTTTTCAAAGTCACAAGATTTCTCTTTCCTGCCCATATGTGCAACTGCCACAAGAAGAACAGTGTTATAGGGCACCTGGCAAACTAGGAAAACAGCTACAATTAATACAATCACATTGATTGCTTTGTTTCTTTTGGAATTCTGGGCTTGTTGTAAGGATTTGACAATGAATGCATAACAAAAAATCATGAATATGAAAGGTATAAAAAATCCAAATCCCACTTGTAGACACAGCAGCAGTGATTTCAGGACAGTGCTGTCAGACATTTTGTCAAATCTGTGATCGCAAATCTCTTTGGTTTCATTAATGGAGATGTTATAACTTGCACTGTATAGAAAAGAGGAACTGGAGATTAAGATAGCTGATGCCCACACAGCCAAACAAATCAATTTACTGTATGCAAGCGTTCTTGCCCTGAGTTTAAATGACTTTGTTGCCTGCACAATTGCGATGTAGCGGTCCACACTGATAAAGGCCAAAAGCAGCATGCCACAGCTGAAGTTGACTGCATAGATACCTCTGGCCATTTTGCAAATGAAATTACCAAAAATCCATTTGTCAGCAGCATAATTCACTGCCCACAGCGGGAGAGTCAGCACAAAGAGTATGTCCGCTATGGCCATGTTGAAGAGGTACACATCCGTCATGGACTTGGTTCGTTCATATAACGCGAAGGTCATCACTACGAAGATGTTACCAACCAGGCCGACGATACAAATCAGAGAGTATGCAACTGGCAGAAACGCTTTTGTGAAGCTCCTGACTTCCAACTTGGAACAAGGTGCTGTAATTAGAGAAGCGTAGTCTGCATCAAAATATTCTGTTGTACCGAAATCTGTCTGTGAAAAAAAAAAAAGGAAAAGATCAAGAGTCAACTCATAGGTGTCAATCCTTTCTATATGTGGTTCGTTGTTTAAGTACTTACAGTATTCATTTTGTTAGTGAGCTTCTGAGAAGGAAATATATGTGGAGAAGATTTTCAAAATGCTCTCCCAAGATTTCTGAAAAGGAAATAAAAGTTGGATTGGGAAAACAGCACAAGAAATGTGAAGAAGCAGAAAAACATTTGGAAATGGAACTTGGGTTGTAAGAAGAACCAGATTACATCAGCTGTATCAACAAGACACAGTATCTCAACAAAACACGTATCTCTGCGGCATGGCGTGCAGTTATGGAAGGTGGGTGGTTTGTATCAGTATCATTAAGAGCACCATCTTATATTCTTAGAGCTTATAAGTGATGGATGAGAGTATGTGTCCTATAGTTCACACTGACTTCACTCCACAGGAAATCTGAATAAATCAAATCTCACGTTCAAAAATGCAGTGTGACAGTTTAAATCAGTGTACTGAGATAGATACAGAAGAGTAAGCAGCATAATCTAGCATCTTACTATGCTCCATAACAATATACACTGTTTTAACCTCTTTTTTATGTATGTGTGTGATGAAAAAATGTTACTGACTCTCTTTTACTGAGGAGAAACTCAAGCATGGAGTCTTTACAGTAAGTACAGTAAGTACCTGTTCCCACCTCCCCCCCCTCCCCAACATCACTTTTAAGAGTGCTTATCATTGTGCAGGATTTCAGTTATGTAAAGTCAAATCCATTGACTGTGATTGCAGTGAGACTCAGACTTTTGCAAATCAGACCACAGGGTCTAAAGTTTTGACTTCAGATGGATAAAATAGGGAACATGCCACTGGTAGGAGCATGCCATTGGAAGCCACAAGCACAAAGCTAGATGTTACTGACTTGCTTAACCCCACACAGGAGCCCACAGGCAGGAGATCTAGATCTGCAAACACAGTCCGGATATTGCAAGGAATTGGGAGAGGGAAAGGACAGGACAGTCTTCACTCTCCAAAGGCATAGCAAGAATCAGTGTCCTCAAGCAGAGAGTCTGGCTCATATTGGACGTCTTCAGATGGGTAAAAGAGCATTTGAAGCGTGTGGTTTAAGCATCGCAGCTTCTTTGGCTTTCCTGTCTTTTAAACAAATCTTTAACCACTGCTCCAACTTCCTCTGTGAGTTTTCAAAGCTGATTTTTAGAAGCTGCGGGGATATGACAGCCTAAAAGCCCTTGAACAGCTTCTGAAGCAAGCTTTAGTAACTTGAAATGTTTTCTCTGAAGTACAGAGGTGTATAAGGCAAGCCGTCAAGTCATAAAGAACACCTGGGACTGTTTCCTCTGAGCTACCCTTGGTTTGTTTCCTCTGAGCTACCCTTGTCTGCAGCTGCTGCTTCTCCCTCCTCTGCCCCAGCCAGCCACACACCCATTTGTGGTGTCTCTGTTACACTTTGCACTGCCTGTACTAAACAGCTACCTGTTGTCACGGAGTTAACTAGATCAATCTATGCCCATGACAAGGGGGCAGTAGGCCCCTGGGCCCCCCCCCAGCCTCACAAAATGGGAAGGGAAAGGGAAAAGAGAGGGAGATGGGAGCTGGGCTCAAGGAAGGAAAAAAAACAGTGGCAACTATCTATGGAGGAAAACTTATTTTACTAACTATGATATTGGAATGCAAGATAATACAATATAATACAATCTAATTGAAATTGACACTAATAAATCAAATAAGATAGGAGAGAGAGAGGTTTGACTGAGACCGAGTCAAACGTGAAAAGGCAGTAAGAGCCCACCACATCTGGAAGGGCCAGGTCCCATGACTTCTGTGATGTATAGGGATAGGTACCCAGAAATGGAGCATTAACACTTTAACTCCCAGTGCACTACGTGATGTTATGATGTGGAATAATGAAAGCCAAAAAACATAAAACCATTACACCTGCCTAGGTTATTATTTTATAAACTGTTATTTTACTGTTGAATGGATAAGTAAACAAAGAAATAAATAGGAAGACACACCTTCCTTGGATATAAAAGTAATTCTTGAATACAAAGCATAGATGGAATAAAAAAAGTGTGAAGGCATTTAGAAAGAAGGGGGTACAGGTGTCTCCTGAAATCTGTAAGCACAGGCTCTCTGTATCCCTAAGAAATTCTTTGGGGCACCACCAGGCACACGTTTCTTCATGGGAGGACCAACAAAAGCCTCCTGAGGCTAGCTGGTACAAGAGGGTAGACAAAGACTCAAACTGAAACCAGAATAGCAGAGATCAGATTTACAATCTGATTTAAATCTCTTGAGCTTATTTCCTTTTGAGAATTTGGAATAGAATTCATCAAAGTTGTTAGGAAGGTGCACTGACTGCAAAGGAAGCTGAATCAGAACTATAGACTTCCTGATTTAAATCTCTGCAATAGTCTTTCAATAGGCAGCTTTACTTTGCACTAATATATTAGGGAATATTCAACAGTAAATTTCTGTACATACAGGAGTGAGCTGGGTGTGTTCTAATATTGTTTATCTGTTACATAAAGGCACATCTATGCACATGCCACACAAACACACTTCTGAACATTGAATGTCATATAAGCCCTCTATTTTCCACTCTATCTACATCAACTTTTCCTTTAGCTATAAAAGCAATATGTGAGTCCTACAGTATTAAGTATAAATAGGTGAATTGGAATTATAAAATAATGGCTGAAGAGTGACCTCAGGAAAAAGATGGATTTTTGTAGGGAAAAGATTTCTAAGCACTTGGAGGACATCAGAAAGTATTAGTCAAGCACTGCCTACCATTACAAGCACCCTCCTGCTAATGCATGTGTTTTTATGTATTCAGCATGCATCCATGCATTATATATAATATATTTTAGTACTTACCAGATTTGAAAATAGTCTGTAGGTCAGATGATACTGTACGACTTGTTACATTCTTCTATGGCTGGATCAAGCGCACTTACCATCAGCCTCAATAGAAGTATGCTTTGAGTTAAAAAAAAAAAAAACAAGAAATAACTGCAAGAGTCAAAGGTACAGAGTTAAATTGAAATTATCACCACTTCCTCCTGACAAGCAATAACTTGCTTCTTTTTACGTAAAGGAAATTATTTAACCTTATTTGTGCTGGAGACATGCAAGGCAGAGAGAAGTCATTGAATACTTGAGTGAGACTACCTATATAATAATTCTATTTGCAAAAAACTGAGCCAGTATTAGAATCATTAGAAATAAAGTGATAAGATGATCCCATTCGGGTAAAAATTATTCTGTGACTCTTTGATCTGTTTACATCTGTTTTTAAAGTTAATTGAAATCAGAAATGAAAATACTTCATTTTATGATTCATTATTTTTTTTAAATATATGCATCTATTTCCAGGCTTTAGTTGTTGATTGCAATTTAGATTAATAGGTAATTTGTAGAGAAAACTGAAAAAGTATATTCTTTCTTCTTATTTTAGAAATTGTTTTTGTGAGTGTTCATTTGAGCCTTGTTACCTCATTAGAGGCACCAGATAGCATTGATACAGGCAGTCTTTCAAGCTACGCTTAAATTAATAGATCCTAAAGAAATATAGGATGATAGATGTTTTGCTCCTATTTTCATTCAGAACAGAGCATACCACAGTGCAAGTAGATCCCAAGCAGCTTAAGTATGGTACTGCGTTCCATGAACCATAACCAGGAAATGAAACAAAGATGTGGCTGGATGAATTTAGAAATAAGTTACCATCATTCATAATCAATTAAGCAGGCATATAGCATTTTCTTATATGTATGGGTTTTTTTGGATCCAAGCCCTTAGGTTCAGCTACGATTAAATCCCAACATATTTGCCTGAATCACTAGCATAACACATTGATACTTAAAAACCCTGAAATGAGGATATCATTTTTCCTATGTATTAATTTATATGCTGACACACCCATGGATGTTTAAATTATTACTGCTGAAAAAATATCTTTGCTGCTTCATGAATACAGAGCAAAAAAATGTGAAATCAATCTGGATTGTGACTCTACTAACTTCAATGGACTCAATAAAAAATAATTTGGACTTCTTATTGCTGTTTGGAACAAAGCACTGCCTGTCATCCCAGATCTGGGGAAGATTAAGACTGAATCTAAAATAAATGAGCTAATGAAATATGGTTTAGAAAAGTTCAATATGTGGAAGAGAGATGTGAGAGCAGAGAAGATGATTTAAAGAAAGAAAGTGAAGAGAAACAGTAGCAGACCATTAAGATAATTTCCATTACAAATTTCCATTGATAAATCAAGATAACACCTGCAGTTATAGGACTGAGTTGCAGCAGTGGTCAAAAGACTTGTTGATCTGTGGTGACTGGATGGGCATGGAGTTTTAGAGTCAGGCTACCACACGTGATTCTGTTGCTCACTGAGTACCTGGGACAACTTTTGGAGATCTGTCATTCTCCTCTAGTTGCCTATGATGTTCTATTTCTTTTCAAATGCACTGGTACTAAATTATAATCTCTTAGGCAGCCAGGAGGCTTTCCTACCTGATCTCAATCTCCACAAAACTCGGCATAAAGTAGCGGCATTTTATTAAGAATGATTAGAAAAGCAAGAAGCAATAAAGCAGAAGTTATGGTAAAGCTTCTGTAAAAATCTGTTGGGCTCCCACCACACAGCTATAATACAGTTCTGCTCTTTCATGCTCAGGAGGCAAATGGTGAGGCAAGGCTGTTGCTAGACAGTTATCAGGTGTATAGGACAACTAGCTGAAGAAAGATGGAGAAGGTGGTCTGGAAAAGAAACTTCCTAGACATGACAGTGTTCTATAAAACCATGAGTTCTGGGAGGTTTTAAACACAAAATGAGTTACTGAGTCAGAGAAAAAAATACATAGGGAGCTTCCTATGAAGCTAGCAGGTAATATCAGGTAAAATAAAATATCATCACACACTAGGGGATTTTTTGTTTTGGGATGTTACAGAGGAAAAACACACACAAGAGTTCAAAGAGGGATTAGGCAAATACAGATCTAGGAGGCCTGCAGAGGTAATTATTCCTAATAGCTTGCAGGAAGCCTCCAGCTCAGTGGCATGGTTAGAAACAGACTCCTGAAAGCTGAAAAGATACCCCAGGACAGGAGCCATGAGGCAGACATTCTCTGCATGTGGCCATCTTCAGAAGTAAGACCCTGAGAGGATCTGTGGGACCCTGAGAGGATCTGTAGGACCATTCCTGTATCCTTAGATGTCACCATGCCCAGCCACCTGTCCCATCTTGCACTGGGACCACCCAGGTTCAGCATCTCACAGTAGCTGCAGAAGGGTATCTATGTTTTCATTGCCCTACAGTGTTCAGCAAATAGACCTGAGCTGTGGGTCAGTGCTAAGGGCAGAGCAGAGGCAGAATTGTGAGCAGAGAGAATGTATGAGCAATGATGCAGTGGAAAGTGCACACCAATTGCACTGGCAAGCTGCCCAAACCCTGCGACTCTTTCGAGACATCCTTAATCACAGTAACAAACTACTCTTCACCACTTATTTCACTTATTTACTTCATTGCAATTTTCATCACTAAAGCCTTGGGAATTTTCAGGCCATTTAATTCACCTTATCCTTGTTACCATGGGATTTTACTTTAAAAAAAAAGCCCACATTTTTTATTGTTCCACTAACCTGCTGTTATTTGCATTTCAAAATGTCATAACGGAAATCATCTAATTAACATGATTCACGTTTCATGTGAACGTTCCTAAGGTATTTTCTGAACTTTCTTGGAAATAAAAATGTGAGTTTCATTTCTAATTCTTCTTTCCATCAAGTGCTGTGAGAAACAGTACATTTACTTTTGGTAAGCTGAAGTGCTTATACTTCTTGCAGTAACACAACTATGTGTGACAGCATAGATCTTGCATACAGATAAATAATTTTCTGCCTAAATACCATTTCAACTAAACCACTGATGTGGATGCTCACTGTGTTTGACAGTTTGAAACACATCCCCCAGCCCTGTTTAAAACAGCACATTCAGAGCAGGAGCACATTTTGTTGGTGAAGGGATTTGCAGGCGGCCCATTCCTCTGTGGGACTTTAAGTGCTTCTTTCTCCTATCTCTGGGACTGACGAGATGGATCTGAGTCTCACACACAAACTTCTTTGTACAAAGACAAATCTAGCCTAAGGCAGTCATGTAAGAAGTGAATAAAAAGTAATGGAAGCAGAAATTTTATCAATATTACAAAATTGGATACGCCTACATGTCACCAACCAAGTCCATCATGATTGTATTCCATATTCAGAGAAGCACGTCTATTAGTAATAGCTTCCAGCATCTCTTTCAGACAACAGCCTGCATTTGGAATGCTAACAGTTTAGCTTGGGAAGCAATCGAATACTATCATGTGTATTTCACAGAATGAGACAAGGCATAATGAGATGGCTTGTTTCATTAAAAGATAAAGCAGAATTTCAGATTATCCACTACAAAAATTATTTCTCAATTTTTTCCATATTCAAGAGCTTTTTAATTTCAATGTATCTCATGCTTTTTGCTAGCAATAAATCCAATATTTAGCAAGAGTAAGTCTTCCAGAAAGTGAAGAATTAAGTCCTTTTAGGTGAATGCCCAAATTACTACAAGATAGCTAGCACAACTTACCTCCTTAGCACATTTTCTTCTGACCCAATTACAAAGCTCAGACTGCCTTTCTTGCAGATGCTTTGCGCTTCGCCTTCACACTGCGGCAAATGGAAAGAGTTTTTTTCTTTTTCAGACATCTATTTGAAAATCTGCCTGGTATGCAAATGAGGCCCCCACATCTAGCTAGTTTTTGCTTGTATGTTAGAACTCTGAAAGGAAATTTACTCTCGTTTAGCTAATACGGTTATTGTGGTTTCTCAAATCTCACCACATGTTAGTTTTCTGCCACCACTAATTAAGGAAAGAAAATACTGAAACATAAGGAAAACACTGTATGAGTTATTCCAGAATCCAAGTGTTTCTTCTGGAATGACTCAGGATGTTTTTCTAATTCTAAAATACTCACACCTATCGCACCCCATTCCTTCCTGCTTTCATGTCTATTCAGTTAAACTTAGACCAATTTAGTCTGATACAAAAACCTAGCCACCAGCTGAGGTTCTGGTCACTCCAACATTCTGTCGGACCACAAAATGTAAACTGTTTTTTTACATTCAGGTTGCTTATATAACCTGTTCATTAAAAAAAAAAAAAAAAAGTTATAATCACATATTGTCAATATGTTTTCTCATTATTTTCTTTAAAATTCCTTCCACGTGCTCGCCTCTGGCATTCTGCTCCCTCTGGCATTTTCCTGTATTTGGTACTTCTATATTTAGTTTTTGTTTTGTTTTGTTTCCTCTATTCCTCCCTCTTTTGTTTTCTGGCTTTCCTATTTTTCTCTTATTTCCATCTCTAGTTTCCATCCTCATCATTTCTCTTCAGCTTTATATCTTGTAGTAATACTCATCTGCTTCCCCCTTAACCTTTTTCCCCCTTAATCTTTTTTCTTGATATTTTTGGTTTCAGTCCCATCTGATTCCATCTACTCATGCCTTCTTGTATACTACGGATTGCCAAGGTCCAACCTAATATCCCAGTACAAGCATCCATCAAGGTTTTAGTTGGGCATCCGTCAAACCAGTCAGAGAAGACAAATCTTTGCTAAGGCCTTCTACAAGGTTTAGTCAAATGAGTGAATATGAGATTATATAGGTAATGATGGTTACAGAGCACTTGGAAAGTTAAGGGGCTGCATAGTGTTTAGGTCTCATTCCTAGCCCATTGTGTATAACTGTATTTGTAAAACCTCACGGTCTGTTTTCTTCTATCAATGTATGTGCTATTTAATTTGAAAATGGAGTCTAAAAAATAAATAAATAAAAAGATGGGAAACAGTTTGTGGTTCATGTGAAAATGGTAAAGAATCAGAGGTGATTTCTTATGTTGAGTCTGGAATTTTCTGAAGGAGGAGCACAGTCATACTCAGAGCACTTCTCTGCTTCACAGCAGCTTTGCTTCTTACAATGGCCTACCTCCTAACTGAGCTAGGCATGCAGGAAGCACAAAGAGCTGTGTGTCCTTTTGTTGATAATTACTGGATTCAGAAAAGCTTGTTAAAACAATTTATTTTCTAAAGATCATGTTGATGGAAATCAAAGTTTTAAGCAAACAGATTTTAAAAATTGTGGGATTTTTAATGGAAGTTTGGATACATAATATGCCAGTTTAGGAAAAAAAAAAAACCAACACAAAAAAAAACCACAAAACAAACAACAAAAAAAATCAAGTGGGTGAATTAATCTGTTGCTGCTCATTCTTTTATTCTCTTTGGTAGGCTGAGGTTACATGTCAGATTACATTTCCTCTTAGAGTAGAGAAAGTAAGCAATGAGTGATGTCATTCTATAACTTAAGGACTTCTGAAAGTCTAGACTGGAAAACAATTGGGAATCATAAGGTTTTATAGAGGTAAGGAAGCTATTCAGTAGTGAAAGGAGAGGGGCAACTGACTGAAGATGCCAGAAGCTCATAATCTGAATTACCTACCTTTTCTGCTCATGAGAAAGTATTGCATTGACTGGAAAGTAAATGCTCATTCCTGGAATCCCAAAGAAGAGAGTAGCCCCAGTTCCAACCCCTTACTCTCCACCACTTCTGCAATGTTTTGCATACAGCTGTGCATCACCCAGTCATTTTGTAAATGTCTTTTCTGAGGTCATGGAGAGGGCAGCTGTCTACATAAAAGTCTCCCCTCTGGAAATGTACATGTCAGATGTAGTTATTACAACATTCTTTGACCCACCTGAGTTAATGAATCCATGAAACCTAGCCCAGGTTACTAGACTTACAATATATGTCATTATTACACTGATCTTATGACAGCAGCAATACTGAAAGGCTTAAAAGCAGATTCTCCTTAAAATAGATCTGAATTGTTTTAAGTGAAATGTGTTGCTACAATGAAGACAAAATATTGTTAAATATTTCCAAATAACTGCTGCCCTTTGGAGCAAATGATGCCCTGCAAATTCATGACTAATTTACACTAAGCTGTGGAGAACATGTGAGTTTCCGTATCAGAAATGCTGCAAGAACCATGCAAAGAGAGAAGTAGAGTTAAATGTGCAGTCGTTGACATAATTTCTATGTTTTTGATGCTGTAGTCAGATGATACCCTTTGTGGTAATATTTTTTTGCTTGCTCGCTCACTCACGCACTCTCTGTTTCAGGTCTCATTGAAATGACTACCAGTGTAATTTCTCAAAGCATGTCATCAGACTGTACTCCTAAGCACTGACATTTCATCCTTAGTATGTTGAATTAATTGACCTGATTTCTTTTTAGAGCTGTATGTTCTTTGTATGACTGCATTTACAAGTGTGCCACACCATGGAATGCCCCAGTCACCTCTGTTTCCACAGCAGTAACCTTCACGGCCTTAGTAAGCACTAAAAGCTAGAGTTTAAAAGGTGCTTATATACCTAATTATGCAATTAGTTTCTTAGCGTGGAAATTTTGAAATGTCTGTGATCCGGGCACCGGTGTAAAACCACAAGTGATAAAATGGAAGAATGAAATTTGTAATTGTGCTTGCACAGTATGCAATCCCTGGGTGGGCTGGATGCAGCTCAAAGATTTCTTTCAGTCTGTGTGGGCCAAGATGCAGCAGATGCTTTTCAGCCCAGGGACTGTGATTTTCCCTATCATAAAGACAGACTGGAGGGCTTGACTGGCCACTTCAAACAGAGAAGTCTCTGTCAGTCAGCTGACAAGACAGAAAGTGATCTGTTTGTTGGGAAAAGTGCATGATTGTGTTAGTCTGATAATCATCATCCCACCCATACACATCACCCAGGTGGATGAACACTGTCACTTAACTTGGACTGAGAAAAGAAGCATACATAAGAAAGGGGTGTAAGGCAAAGCAAAAAATGACAGTGCAAAAAAAGAATTCAAGGAGGTATTGCGTAGTGGGGAGAAAGGGGAATAAAGACATAAACACCAGCTGAGGGCAAATTATTCCCCCTTGTTATTTGTACATCGTAATGCAAGATGTAACCACTAATCCCAGCAACCATCTAAGGCAGCTCAGGCAAAAAACTCCCGTAAGAGATTGCTCTGCAAGGGGGCAAATCTCCTCCCAGATCGTCCACACAGCAGGCACTGCAGCTCCTAAACTGTTGCTACTGAGATGCCACTTGTGGCACTTCTGAGGGTGGGAGCTTGTGCCCAGAACATGGATCCTCTTCATGATCAAATGTGGATCTGTGAAATAATCCAGCACAGTCTAAATCACTCTCCTTATAATAGGCTTTAAGAGTATTGGATATTCAGCTCTCAGTGCAATGAACAGGAGATGTGTATGTCTGCTTTAGAGACATGAACATACTTGTGAATTTCCATGTGGATTAGGAGCAGAGTACAGTTCACCTTTCATTCTCTTCCAAGAGTGGGCACCTCTTGCATGCATGCACTTACTGGTGGTTAGTGCTTTGATAAAACTGATGTTTCCAGTGTGATTACAGAACTGGCAAAGAAAAAAGAAAAGGAATCTAAACAAGTAGCAGGAGATACATCACTGATTGTTTTCTCAAGGAGCAGTGAACTGTCAAATACTCTTAGTTAATTCTGTGCTGCTCAGAAAATGCAAGCGTGTCTTTCCACTTCATTCCTTTTGTTTCCGTAAGTCTAATCTAGCCCACACTCAGTCAGGCACCTGATAACGCTGTGGGCAGATATGTAGGAGAACCGTGTAGCACAGCTAAAGCCACTGAAATGCTATCATAGAGCAACAGGCTGGGTAGTGAAGAATGGTCAATAATTTCTCCAGATATGCTCGTGTAACTTCTGCCAGGTGTAGCAGAAAGGGCCAGATTTGGTGGTGTTGACATTCTGGCACTGATTCAGAAAATTATCCCATAAAGTTGGTTATGGCTCTTGCCCTTGATAAGGAAAGTTCTCAGTCTGCAGTAAGTTCAAGAATTTTTAACTGGTCTCTGGGAATGTCTACTTTATCCAGCATACAGCCAGATGCCAGATAGCTCAGGCATCAGATGCAGGACAGCCCTAACCATCAACTTGTCTTGTTCTGAAATAAATTGCTTATGATGCACAGACACCTTACTCAATATCTTTATAGCACTGTGTGCACAACATAGACATGTTTTTATGCTGAAGGGAAAAGACAAGGATGTCTGCAAGAACAAGATAAGCAGCAACTGATAGCTCCTCTGCAGAATGTTTTGGTTCCCTCTATCACTGAGTATTGGGAAAGTGTGCCGATATTAACCACTTCCTGCTTCACTGCAGCTTCCTCCCAGTACATTAACCAGTGCTGGAAGACAGTAAAATTTTTACTGCTTCATCATTCACCTCCAGAGGGCTGGAGCTTTAGTGCCTGTCCCAGGAGCCACCACCTAGGATGCCCTCACATTGATCTGCAGCTGCTCCCTCTGGCTGGTCTCTGTGGTCTCTTGCATTTTCTGAGCAGCGCAGAACTAACTAAGAGCATTTTACAGTTCACTGCTCCTTTGAGAAAACAATCAGTGATGTATCTCCTGCTACTTGTTCGGATCCCTTTTCTTTTTTCTTTGCCAGTTCTGTAATCACACTGGAAACATCAGTTTTATCAAAGCACTAACCACCAGTAAGTGCATGTATGCATGAGGACCTGCAGATTCATTGTCTTGGCTGTCTGCTTCCTCCTAGAAAGAGGGACAAGAAGGAACTGATTTTAATATGCCTCAACATAGTCCCAACCCTCCTCCCTCCCCCTTCAGAGAAGTGCATCTGACCGACATTTTTTTTTTTCTTTCTCACAAAGCCTTATTTTGTACTGTTTTCAACTGAACTCACCAGTCTTCACTTGGAGTCAGGATCACGCCTCAGCTGTAAATACTTGAGCCGGTAGATTTGTTCTTTTGTTACTTCGCAGGCACAATATACTTACATTATATCACTGTGTTCCTTGCCTGGAATTGCACTTTCTACCACCACTCCTTCTGCAAATAAGGGGAAAGGCCTCCCCCAGCGTCAGTGGTTTATGGGCTGGTTCAGCCCAGTTCCGTGACCAGCGGGGCAGAGGGATCCGCGGATCCGCGCCTCCAGAAAAGGGAAACAGAGGACTCCAAAATAATTAAAAACAGCGGCAATGATCTGAGGAGAAACAAACTAATTTACTAAATATAGTATCGGAATGCAAGATAACACACTATAATACAATATAATCAGAACTGAAGCTAATAAATCAAATATAGTGTGGGAGAGAATGTCCGAAAGGTGGATTGGGCTCACCATAAAGCTGAGGTGAGATGTGCAGTCCAGTTGAGCAGCAGGGAGATGGGAGGAGAGTGGAAGATGAAGAGCAGATGAAAAAGAGCACAGCAGGTGACACTGCCAGGAGTTCTATCTCCTATATATAGGTAAGTGTTCTCCACACTAACCCACAGTGATGCACAAAGCATGGAGGGGACCCATTGCCCTCACACTGGCCTGGTTCTGGAGACACAATGGCCTCTTCCTGGCAGGACACAACATGGAGTGTGTGCCCATCACACCTGCTCTGCTGTGGTTGGCACGGAGAGCCGAGGAGATCATGCTTTGGGAGTCTTCTCCTCATCCAACAGAGAGAGGATTCCATCATGTTGACAGGAAGACTGGTACTCACTGTCAAGCCAGATCACTAATTGTGTCTTTGTGACCTAGCTCCACAACAGGATGCACTCCTAGTGTCTGAGTTCACAGAGTTCTACAGTCAGCCTGGAGGTGTCCAGGAGGTTAGCTTGCACTCTTGCCAGAGAATCCTTGCTCTTATTGCTTCAGTGTGGTTAAAACAGGCAAAAGAACTCCCTTGAACACAAGATTTTTGCTGCAGTTTCCCCAGTAATTTTATGTGATAACCATCATATCTCAGCAGTGGCCTGGTACCTGCTACCAGCTGAGCTCAGCCAGAAGGTTCCTGAAGTGTACGTAATACACTTCAGTACTACAGGAATGCTTAAAAAAAGCTTAATCTAAAAAAATAAGATGAAAGAGCATGAATTGTGGTGCCCTAGTTAATGGTGTTAATGAAGAGTAACTGTGAAAGAAGCAACACTGTAATTACTAGATTCGCATCCTGTGTCACCCAGATGCTACTGTCTGATAACGGTGGACTACATCTCAGAATTCAGAAGTTCCCCTGACTTTACAGAAGTGGAATCACTTACAGAAGTGGTTAGTTACTAAAAAAAACAAATTCTGGTTATGTTATGTTACTACAATAGTAACTTTTCTCCTTGCTGTTACCTCATCAGCTGTAATGTTTCATTACTCAGGTAAACACTTCACAGGGCAAGACATTACTAAAGGAAAGGCTGAACTTCAGAGCCTACCCCTCATTTCCATGTGACAGTGTGTCTGCTGAAAGTGAATGCCCAGAGCTGGAGAGAAGCCTGCAGGCATGTAAAGTAGATTCAGCCTCATTAAGCACATTAGGAGCTGAGTTGATGCAAAAGATCAAAGGATTTCAGAGCTATCCTACATGTAGAAACTGACATCTGGTAAATTGTGCTTAAATTCCACGAGATCTGATGCCTTGCTGGCTTTCTGATAGTTCTTAATCCATTTTTATTGGACTACAGAGAATGTTGATTAAGCACAGATGATTATGGGAAAAATGGAAAGTAAGTGGGAGGCTTGCAGCAAAAAGTGCATAGAAAAGCTTGTATTTCTGCTGTTTTCCCTGTGGGTATTCTTATAACTGAAGTAACTTCTGTGTTCACTAATTTTCATTTTCCATCATAGCTGAGTGTAAAAAAGGCTGCAAAAGGCAAGGCAAAATCTAAGATTGAAAGACTGGTACAAGCAAGAGGAGATGTGTGGTTAAAAGTTATTTTGAGCTCCTGCTGTAGAAGATGCCACCTCAGTGAGGGCAGCACAAGATTTTATTCTTAACTCCCTTCTTCACTTGTTAAAGAAGCTGCCATCTGAATAGACAAGAAAGAAGCTTTGTGAGAGTACAATTTGCTCTAAGTCATGTACTAAGGGTGCCTTGTTTCAGAGAAGGCTTCAGATAACTTTTGATGAAGTTTTATTTTTGTGCTTCTAGTCATTGGAAAAGACAATTATCAGATTTGCTCCTTTTGACAATCATAAAAGCAGAGAGTGCTCACTGCCTCCAAATTTATCTTGTCATATCTGAGGTGATAATATCCTACATTAAATGTCTGTCATCTTCTCTCTTTCTGTTGTCCTTGATGCAAGATCCTGAACTGTTTTCAACCTGTGTTAGAGGATCTAGCATCCAAGATCCTCACTTTTTTCTTGTTTTGCTCTCACTTGACTTTGAAGCTCTTGTAGGCAGGATCTCCTTGCCAGGACACTTGTCAGCTTGCTTTCTCAGAGTAGATTTGTTCAGTCTCCATCCCACTCAAACACTTTGAACTTCAGACTAGAGTCTGAAGGACTAGGATTTCTATGCACATCTTCAGGGTATCCAGTTCTGCCTACCAGTCCCTCCTGAAAGCTTAGTATCTCAGTCTGCCTGACTTGCATCTCCTCCCTCCCCACAGCACCTTTAATGTAACATCAGAAATGCAGGCTTCCTTGCTCCCTGCTTAACTCTTCAGGAGCTACACTGCAACTGTGAGCCAGCAGATGTCAGCTGGCTTTTCTGCTCAGAGCTGGGACTCCAAAATCGGACCTTTACAAACAGATGAACAGGATCAACCTGGGATGGCAACAGAGGGACAGGGATCCAATAGGAAACACATGAATAAATGCAAGAAAGCAGGCAAATAAAATTAGGAAGGAAATCAAGGAGGAAATGGACCATTGCAAGGGGAAGGAGCTCGAAGCAATCAGTCAAGGGACTTTTTAAGCCACTTTCTTGTGGCTACCTATGGTGTGGTTATCATGGTTGAGTTCCCAGGCTGACTGGCCTCAGGACTAATGAACGCAGGGGGGCATTCTGAGAATAGTGCTGTTCACCTTCTCATGAATGTCAAAATAAAGGGGAAGAAGAAAAATATCCTAACATCTTTCTAACATCACCATATGCCTCTGAGAGCAAGAAATGCTCTGTGCCCCACAGCCCAAAGTGAGTCTCACCACTGTTCCACTGGATCTCATCACTGGTCACACACTGCTTCGTGACAGACCCTTCAGCCTCCAAATATACAGCAGAGGATCCACCACTTTCTGTTCTTCCTCTGTTCTGTTTCTAGCTGAGATTACAAAAGGATACAAATTTGTTCTTGGATATTTTCATCTGAGTGTGAAACTTTCCACTGCACAAGATTCTCAGATACATCAGCATCCCTGCTGTTATTCACTTAGGGAAGTTTAACATGCCATTAAATCCCCTTCCCCCATGCAGCCTGGTGTCCAGTTGAAGGACCAGCTAGGAACAGTTCCCCTGACACTTCGCACTGATTGTCAGTATCACAAGTGACAAAACTTCTGGTTTACCCAAAGCCCTGGCAAATTCACCACTGTGTGAGATACCTCTGCATTTCTACGGTTTTGAGCAGGAAATATTGTGTTAAAAAACAATCTTAGTTCACTGAGGATCACTCCACATAACCTCAAGAAACAGGCTGGTAGCAAGTAATAGACCTCTGTGGTTTTAGACTAACCCTCTGGTTAAAAATGAAATCTGGTGAAGGAAAGGGACAGTTGTTACTCAATAAAGCCCTCCACCTCTTGTTGTGTGGTCATCTCACTTTCTCAACTCTATACTGGTAGAACTGAAGAGAGAGAAAGGAAGCTCAGCTGATTAGGTGTGCTTGACCTGAATGATCTTTTTTTATGTTCCTGCCTGTTTATACTGTTTATTTCACTTCCCTCCCACAACACTTTGTGGGAACACTAAAAGAAAACCAAGTAATAAGAATTCCTAAGGAGAATCAACTCCACTGTGCAAAGAGAACCAGTTTACCTGAGTAAAATCACAGTAGTGGCAACAACACGTATAGATGCTATTACTGCAAAGGACCACACAATTGGATAGTGTTCAGTTTGCTTCCGAGGCCTAGCAGCTCCTTGACCAGTAACAGCTCTGTTATACCACAGTGTAAGTCAGGATACATCCTTTTTAAAATTATTATTATTCAAAGATAACAAGAGCAAACCACACCGGGAGATGAACAAACAAAAAAGACAGTTCTGCAAGATTTCCTGTTCCGTGATGCATGGGTAATTGGCCTATATCTGTGACCCCATTTTTCTTTCAAGTCTGTAGCTGTACTGCAGAGATGTAGCCCTTCAATTCCAAGCCCACACTGTGAAAGAGCTGCAGTGGTCACTGCTTGGTACTGCAAGTTCTGAAGGAGATGCACAGCACTCTGTCATGCTTTCTAACTTTAACTCGATCCTAAATCAGAATGGAAGCATCAGTGTCATTTGTAAGCAAAGGGAGAAAAGGCAGGTGTAGAGACAAGCAGCTCCATTCTCAGAAGTGCTCCAAATCTCAGCAGCTCTGTAGAGTTAGAGCCAAAGCAGGTGGAGCCGTTGCTGCTGGCTGCAGTGGTGAAGGTGCTGCAGCACAGGAAGAAGCCCTCTGCAGTTCTGCTCCCCGCATGAATGAAAAGAGGGGGAGTCAGTGACATTTGTGTGGCCCCCAGACACGGTGCATTTCACAGGTAGCACAACTGTGTGCATGGCTGGCACTGCAAATAAGCTGTGCTCACTTTGTAAGCCATCAACCCAGTAAGATGTAGGTTCCACAAAGAAAAAAAAAACACAGTTACCAGAGTTATGAGATCATACAGTCTATATGAGCAGCTACAGGCGGGCATACAGATTTTCATCCTTTCCCCAGATAGTTTTTCATCACAACCATTATGATGTCACACCAGCTCAAAAACCAAAGTACACCTCCTAAATTTTTCTTTGCAGAAGGGATTCTGCCTTCTTCAAAACGCTTCTCACAGCCAGTCTGCCAGTCTCTAATGTGCTGCTGAGTTGGTTCTTTTTTTCAGATTTACTGATTTTTTAATTCAGGTTAATTCCTTTGTCTGCTACTCACTCTGAATTGCCCAACTCAATATCTGCTTAATTATCAAGACCTGGCCACATCCCTGTGAAAGGAAACACAACTTTGGCAATGCACAGAAAGTTTCGTGCACTGAGCCACGTCTCTTGTGTACTGGCTGGTGGCACACATAATCTTAGAATCATATCACAGAATGGCTTGGGTTGGAAGGGACCTCAAGGATCATGAATCTCCAACCAGCCTGCTACATGCAGGGCCACCAACCTCCACATTCAGTACTAGACCAGGCTGCCCAGGGCCCCATCCAACTTGGCCTTGAACACCTCCAGGGATGGGGCATCCAACTCAGGCAGCCTCAAACACTGCTCTCTGCTACCACCCGCTGCTTTCTCAGCTACGCTGTTGCATGGACTGGTCTCTCTCTGCTATTTTATTTCCCTTTGTATGAAACAGATTAGCTTGAGTGTTTTCAAAATTGTACTTAGCATTCACTTCTGCCTGTATTTTACTCTGGGCACCTGTGTCTTTCCTTCTGCAGGTTAGCTTAACGCTTTTTGGTATTCAATGGAGAATGAGCGTGCATGCAAGTAAACAATGCAGAACAGCTATTGTGTGTTGTTATCATGCTATTTATTGTACAGTAGCTTCTCCAGTTGGATTAGATCTATGGCCTCAATGCAGCTATTTTTGTTTTTATTTTTTACTGGCACAATTAGCACACACTTACTAAAACCACAGACTAGAAAAAGTATTCATGAATTTCAATTTCTCTTTCATGGAAGAGGTCCATGAGAGTTGATTTTACTTCTGGCCCAGAAGTTTAGAGAAAAAAACAAACAAACAAACAAAAAAAAAAACACTCAAAATCCAGACTTTCTCATAAGTTTGTCTATCACTATCTAACTTCAGACTTAACTGAGAATCACAGAATGGCCAGGGTTGGAATGGACCTCAAGGATCATCAAGCTCCAACCCCCCTGCCACATGCAGGGCCACCAATCTCCCTATTTAATACTAGACCAGGCTGCCCAGGACCCCATTCAATCTGGCCTTGAATGGATGCCCAGGAATGGGCATCCATTGGATGGAATGGATGCCCCTGTGGATGCCCAGGGGTGGGGCATCCACAACCTCTCTGGGCAGCTGTTCCAGCACCTCACCACTCTCTCTGTGAAGATCTTCCCCCTGACATCCAACCTAAATCTTCCCTCCATCAACTTAAAACTGTTTCAAATTCCAATTCTAATAAATTTCCACAACTTAGCATTGTGACTGTCTATAATTGAGGAACACTATCTTTCTAATGCTACACGTGTGATAACTGGATAGGAGATGGGGAGATGTCTTGCTTTTTAATGGCAACATCAGCTTCTTATATCTACAATTTACTTCTTAAAGAATTTTTCAAAGTTTCCTATCTCTCCCGCTAGTTTGCATTCAGCTATTAAGCATAAACTCAAAGCATACCTTTGAGCCACTCAGCACCAGAAAGATGCCTTTTCTCACCAGTTTTGTCCAGCCTGGAATCACAGCCATCCAATGCCCTGCCACCTTGTTGTGGAGATGAGCCTTTGATCACATAACCTAACACCAAACACCAGAACTATCTGCCTAAAACATAACAGGAATGTCAGTTTAAAGCCATTCTTCCACAGCCGCCTAAGCCACCAGGGCAACTGGAAGCACAGCTTCATCACATGCCATGTCTTTCCCAGTTGTGTGCCTTCCAGCATGCCCTGAAGGTCATTTGTTGGCCAAGACAGAAACACTGTAAGCAAAAGGTGGAAATTGTTCTATTTCAGAGCAAAGCAACAGCAAAAGCTAAGAAAAAAGCTGAAGCACCTGTTCTTGCTGTGAAGAGTCATGTGATAGATACTGCTACAGGGGAACTGTGCAAATGACCTGATTTTAGTTCTTTGTATGTGTTGTGGTTTCCCCATAGCCTTAGAACAATTGAAAAAAGCCAACAACACAACACAAAGTTGCTAAGAAACTGAAAAACAATTTTTAGAAGCTTTATGACTTGTTTTTACAAACACATAGATCCAAGAATAGGAGCAAGCTGCAGCTGCTTACGCAGAGTGCAATCAAGTTCACATTTTCTGAGACTCTCACAAGCACACATCTTACAGGGAATGGCTGAAGGAACTGGGAGTGTTCAGTCTGGAGAAGGGGAAGGCTCAGGGGAGACTCTATCGCTCTCTGCAACTCCCAGAAAGGAGGTTGTGGCAAAGTGGGAGTCTGCCTCTTCTCCCAGGTAATAGCAATAGGATGAAAAGCAACAATCTTACATTGCACCAGGCTGGTTCAGGTTTGGATATAAGGAAGCATTTCTTCTTCCAGGGAGTGGTAATGCATTGGAACAGGCTGCCCATCCACAGAGGTGGTGGAGTTACTGTCTCTGCAGGCACTTAGGAGAAAGGTAGATATGGCACTGAAGTACATCATATAGTGGCATTTTGGCTGTACTGAACAATTGTACAGGCCTTTCCCAACTTTAATGAATCAATGATTAAATGCTCAATGATAAAGTTAAAAACTTCATGCTGGAGTTGCATCAAGTTACTTTGTGCCTAATGATGGCCTTCCTCCACAGGAGAGTTAGCGTGTGCATGCGCTCTGCTGCAAAAGAGTTTCAACATGAAAACAAGGTAATTTACATGCATGGAGGCAGCCAGGTTTATTCTGCCTTTCCCCATAGCAACGATAGAAAGGTCAGTTTTAGTAGAATAATGGAATAATTTAGGCTGAAACAGCTCTCTGGAGGTCCAGACTGCTGCTCAAAGCAGAACAAACTTTGAAGATCGATTAGGCCGCTCAAGGCTGCTTTTAAAATCTCTAAGGACAGAAAATATGGAGATTCCACAGGCGCCTGCTTCACTCCTGGATCATTCTCCTGATGATTTTTTTGTTTCACTGCATAAACGTCACTGAAATTTCTCCAATATAATTTGACTGCTGTCTGTTGTCCTTATACTGAACACCTCTAAAAAGAGTTCAAATCTGTTCTACAGACAGTTCCTCTAACTGGGAAGACACAGCTTTTGCTTGCTCTGCTACAGGCAGATCAGATCTCCACAGATCATGTGCTCCAGCTCCACAACAACATCTGACTTCTTTCCCCAAATGGCAACCCTATCCTCCAGCAAATTGGCTGCTGCCCACTATTTGGTATCATCTGCGAGCACGATGAGGATGCAGTGCAACCTATCATCCTGTTTGTTGATCAGTATTCAGTCCTGAGGAACATTACTTCTGTCACCAGCTGGATTTCAATCCACTATCATAACCTTTTGAAACATATTCAAGTGGAATCCTTGCACCCTCTGTAGTCCATCTCTCCGCAATTCGGCTTCATAGATGCTATGAAAAACTTCAGCTGACATCAGAGAAAATGACATCCACTATTGTTCCCAAAGCAATTGCCTAATGACAGGTGATCACATTGATCAGGTGCAGTTTGTCCTTTATAAACCCATGCTGGCTGTTCTAGGTCACCTTATTTTTATGTGCTTAGAAATGGCTACAACGAGGACTTTGATCAAATTTAACAGAGACTAAAGTGAGGCTGACTGGTCTGTAAACTTGCTCTTTCTCATCTTTTTAAGAGCTAGACATAACATCTTCCTTTTCTTGATCATCAGGAATGTCCCTTAACTACACAGACTTTCAAAGATACCTGAGAACAGACCTTCTCAGGAGACAGAGTGAAGAAGAAACAATACCCGTCTTTTTTTTTCTTACTCTTCATCACTGTCACTCCATTCAGTAGCAGGCCCACATTTTCTTTGTCTTCCTTCTGCTGATATCTCACAGAAATCCTTCTTGCTACCTTCAGAATCTTTCAGCTCTCAAACAGTTCTGTCCCTTATACACTGTTCCCATATGCCTGTGCACATTCTGGAAGTCATCCTGCTTTACATCTGAGTAGTTCTTTCGTACTCTGAGGCAGTACACTTAGAGTAATCCCCTGCAATGCACCCAATCCCAGAAAATCCTGTCCAGCACTAAAGCAAGGATCTTCCTTTACACCCTTCATTTATCGCTGGGCTCATTTGTGACTTGCCATGTTGCTCTTCCTGCAAATTTGAGGTGGTTGAAAATCCCCATGGAAACCACAGCACGCAATCAGGACACTTCTTGGAATCAATTAAGGAAGGCTTCATTTTTTTCTTGATCAGGTGGGCTGTTGCAGGTAGCCACCACAATATTCCCTTTCTTGGCTTCCCCTTAGAATCATAGAATTGCTCAGGTTGGAAAGGACCTTAAGAGTCTTTAAATCCAACCACAACCTAACCATACTTCCCTAACTAACAACCCTCTGCTAAATCATGTCCCTGTGCACCACATCCAAATGGTTTTTAAACACTTTTGAGGATGGTGATTCAACCACCTCCCTTCATCCCTTACGATAAGCTCTTGACAGGTCTGCCACAGTTTGTGTTGCATTTATTCCCTGCACATGTACATGGACCCCTTCATTTCTCTTTCCTACCTGTCTATCAAGCCTGTGTCCAGCCATCGCAGTATTCCAATAGTGCAAGCTATTCCACCACGCCCACGTCGTACTGTGGTGTCATAGCTTTGTGACTGCACAGGCTGGTCCTGTTTATTACAGACTGGTCTTATTTTTGCATTTCTGTTCATGGACAAGAATCTCAGATGAGGCTGTCAGTCCAGTTTCTCATGGTGGGGGATTTCCACACTCCCACATGCCTTTGGTTTTTGCTAGGTTTTGGTCTCCACGCCCAACAAACCTAGTTTAACATCCTATCCATATGTTAGAAATTTTGTCAGCAAAGATACTAATCATCATTGAGTGCATCTTATTTTTCCTCATTCCAATTCCTCGTTCCTCAGAGATCCTGTGGCCATTAAGAAGAAACAACAACAACAAAACAACCCTCACAAAACCAACAAAGCCCTGCCCATGACCCCGGCCATGCAGTCAAGCGTTGATCTGCCAAATACATCTACAATTACCTGAGCTTTCCACTTCGCCCAGGAGAAACAAGAATGGCACTGGAGCTCCCTCCTCCTTCAGCTGAGGCCCCAGAGTCCAGCAGTCACCCTAGATCCCCTCCAAGGTCTCCAGGCTCATGCATAAAAAACAAGGTAGCCTGAGAGCCTCAGCCTCTTAACAATGTGCTAAAGATGGGTTCAGGCAAGGAAAGATTCCAAAACATGTTTGACTGACAGGGTGATGCCCTGTAGAAGTTCCTGACTGTTGTTACCTGCCACTTTCCCTTGGTATCACTGGCTCCAATGGCATAGTTAGATGCCAGTAAGACTATTCTGTTGGCAGGGCCCTATACTTCTCCAAATAAACATCTGCAGTTCGAGAAAAACTTTTTTTCATTCTCACAGAAATCACCTTTGCCCTGCTCAAACACTAACTCTGATCCTCCCCTTCCATACACGCATTCTGTCTTGTCACCGTCATTACTTTGATGACGATACTGATACTTTCCCACATTGCCTATGGCTTTTCTGTCCATCCTCTTCCACCAACTCCTTTACTGCTGTTTACTCATGGCAGTCACAGTGTTAAGCACGGAGATGAAGGCAAGCCTACACTCCTCCTCGCTGCTCAGCAAAAGCTTCCAAGCCTCAGTACGTGGCTGTATTTCTCCCACCTCATGCATGCTGGGAGCAGCAGGGATGCTGATCCTAACACGCTGAAATCTGATGCACACCTGCTTTGGCCCCGTTAGATTTCCTGCCCACTGTTCAACTCTCCCTTCTAGTTTGCTGCTGTGCTTCATTTAGCTCACAAGCATGAGGTCTGCAGATTTTCTCCTGCTCTTTGCTTATAAGGCTTTGAAAAGTTTTTTGAGAAGCTTCTTTGTCCCCTAGATCAAATAATACACTAAAACAGCAACACTAAAAGCAAACATTCAACTCACTACACGAAGCAAGCGCTCCCCAAAGTAAGCTTTTATGTTCAGCTTTGTTGTGCTCTAATCATTCCTCAGTTAGTTCTATGCAAAAGAGCAAAGCTCCATCTTCTTCCCATAATTAATTACCACATTTTTCCCTGAAAGGTAAATATTCAAGTGTACGGACATGTTCAAAGTGACATTTTTTACATATAAAGACAGCTTATGTATTTTCCCTACTATTCTGTATTTCAAAATCACACCTCCAGACCCCAAAACAGGAATTGTAAGCATGAGCTCATGAGGCTTTTCATTTTTAATGGAATTTTATACTGCTTGTGATACACAAGGGAGCTGACACTTTCAGTGTTCACTGCAGTTCTCTCAGAGGTTCAATTTAAGTTAATGGCATCACGTAGCCAAGTGAAATCAGGACAGTCATGTTGCAACTCCTGTTATGCAATACCTGACTACATCAAGGTCTGTAGAGCATTGTGCTTCAGGATGAATGAAATCACAAGTCTATCAAAACTGTACCCCTTATGACTTAACTCCTTTTTGACCTTAGCTTACAATGAAAACAATTAAAGAAAAAAAAAACAAAGAGACCTATCAAAAATCTGGCACTTCTGAAATGAACAGTAAGCTCTACAGTCATCCTGTTGAGATTCAATTCCTGCAGTCTAGACAATACTAAAAACAGAAGTTTAAGTCAGCTCTTGTCTATAATCAAACTCAACTACCCAAGAATGCATTATTTCCTGGAAAGGAAGCTTGGTTTTATATAAAGTGTTTCTTCAGTGAAAATCACTGTGTTAAAATGCAAAAAGCCCAAAATCTTATTTACCATCAGCACTCAATTCACATGTCATCCACAGAAGTGTTCTAAGTCTTCTGAAGAGCTAGATGATAGAAAAATGTTTCGGATGTTGAGTAACGTTTGGATGTTGTGTTGAGGGACATGGTATGGTGAGAGCTATTGGCGATAGGTGGATGGTTGGACTGGATGATCTTGTAGGTCTCTTCCAACCTTGGTGATTCTGTGACCCAAATAACAATGTTGTCAAAATAGCCTATAGCTGAGAATGGCTTTTTACTGCAGTTGTGGAAACAGTCACTTATGATGAAATATTTAATCAGATGTGCTGTGGTTTCTCATTCATTTAAAAAAAAAAATAAAATAAAATAGAAACAAAAAAGTGAAGTGGAACGCAGCAACTTCACAACAAAGAACTGAGAAAGGTATAGGGTGTTGTTTTTTTAATCAACTGTCATCGTCACCATAGTCATGATGAAGGGACTGTCAGCTATAGCTTAGACCCTAATTATTTCTCTCACAGAATTCCCATAATTTGTTGCACAAATTAAAGTGTCTGAGGGTTTCATAATGTATGTTTCTGAACAAACCTATTGGTGCAAAGCTGCACAGACCAACTTTCAGTGCCTTTCTCAGACAGCAAAGCAAGCATTCAAGAGCTAAACTTGTCAGTCATCTTTAAGTAACTCAATTGAACTACACAAGACAAAATTTTACCAATACAGGTAGTATTCTTTTTTCCCCTCTCTGCTCAATCATAAGATATCTGACAACTCAAACTGATACCCAAAAACTCAGACTTTATGAATCAATATAAGAAACTGCAGGATTCACTGGGCTTAAAAGAAATGTAAGCACAAACACACACACACACAGAGTCTCTCTCAACTACAGACTAGACTGACTCTGGAGAGGAAAACAAATGAAAAAAACATTCTTCAATAAAATCCCCCAGACCCACAGGGCTTCCCAAACTTTCTAAACATCAAGATCTTTTTTTATTCAATAAGTCTCAAAAATACAATTTAGCCAGCATAATAGCTTTATTTTGCAAGTTATTATATACAATTCAGCAAAACCTCACAGGAGACTTACCACTTTTTGGCATTTCCTTAAATGAGAATCAAAGTGCAAGGTCTCCAATCAGTCCCCAAGGAAAGAGAAAACACTTTGCTGTTAACAGAAGTCATGTTAACATTTAAAGTATCTAATTAGTTAAAGGCCACATCTCCATATGCAATTAGAAATAATTTAATAGTTTTAGCTTCTTTTGGTATGACAAATTGCAAGAGATCCTACAGCTAACAGGGAACAAAACTACATTTTCCCAAGACACAGAAAAATGCAAATGGCACTGTCTACATTATTCCACACACCTTAAAAATGAATGCCAGCAATTCACTGTTCCCATGCGCTCAAGTTGAATTTTACATCCTTCAGACATGTCATTGCTCACCTTAAAAAGATTTCAATCAGAAAAAATACCTTCTAACATGTAGTATTTTGAGACAATGTTCCTCCATAGTTCAAGTAATTTTTACACACTACGTTATTTCTTAAAATATCGTTGTTACCTGAAGCCCATGGCACATGGATTTTCGGGGTAAAAAAATTCTCCTGTTAAGCTGCTACAACATGGCACAAAGTCAGAAGTTAAAGGTGACCAAATGTTTTGGTGCTTTTTGCTGGCTTATTTTGGGGCGCACATAAATAAAAGGCACAACTTTTCTCCTCTCTTCTCATTATTTATGTACTACAAAAGCCTAACTTTCCAGCACTGCTCCATGCCTGCTGGCCCAGTGCAAGAAAGATCCAAATCAGCATCCAATGCTAGTAGCAGCTCTATTTACTTAACCAATGGCTTTAGTTTAGCATGCTACTTCTGAGGCGGCCACTGATGAGAGGCCAACAGTTTTC
Organism: Lagopus leucura; assembly: GCF_019238085.1. Taxonomy (NCBI): domain Eukaryota; kingdom Metazoa; phylum Chordata; class Aves; order Galliformes; family Phasianidae; genus Lagopus; species Lagopus leucura. Next base: position 61,356,447 of record NW_024962252.1, on the reverse strand, counting down.
CTGGAAAAAGAAAATTACAAAGTGTTAAAAAAGAAAAAAAATAAGTTATTTATATTCATGTATATTTTCCAAATGTGTTCACAATGTTCAGAAAGTGCACATTTCAAAGTCTTGTTTCAGTACTACTAATGTCCATGACCTATATATTACAGCAGCGCTTTGCAAAATGGCATCATTAAGGAACTGTCACTGTTTCCATTACTGACTCTGTTTTGCAAGAATATAATGAATACACTGAAATTTGCTTTTAGCTAGAACTTAGCACTGATAATGTCTTCAGTACGGTGTTCTAAATATCTGAATTTATTTCTCTGTGGCAATCAGAATCGGAAAAACAGTTCGTGGTTTCACTTTTTGGCGCCCATTTTTGCACAGCAAGGATTTTCAGGAATAGAAATGAGTTTACAGCAAAGGAAGAGCCCTCAACAATAACAGCTCCACAAACCATTCCCACACTGTTAAAAACCTAAAAAATATATATATATTTAATGATTTGTGGATCCTTACATAATCAATTTTCATGATTTAACAACCAATAACGCTAATGAAATCATCATACATAAAAACAGTTTAGGTCTTAACATCAATGGTCTGACAAACATATTTAAACAAGAATATTCAGTTAAGATTAGTACTAAATTTAGCTCCTAAACTTAGCTAAATTTAGATATGCTCAACTTGATAAGTCTTTAAAAAGTCCAACTTTCAAAAAAGTCTGAAAAACAGTAGTTTCAAGTAAGTCTGGAGCGCTCAGGTACAGTGGCTAGATGTACTATCAATGTGTATGACATACTGACTGGACAAAACTCTTAAAAGAGGCAGAAGTTGAAGCACTACCTCTGAAGGTTCTTGCTTTGGTTATCTTTAAAAACGTTTCAAACTGTTACAATAACAGTGCAAGTTCATTATAAAGCCACATGACTCCATGTAGATGTTTTGTTGTAGACTGCTTTTTATTATGCCCATTGCCAGCAATGGACATCCTGCTTGGAAAATCCAACTCCTGCTGTGAAAGGTTTGGCTGAACCAAACGAAAAAAGTAATTCCAATATCAGACTCAAATGGGAACACAACACTTCATTTACAACTTGTAAAGAAGCCCTCTCCACCTACAGTCTTTATTAAACAAGGCACAAATAGGGAGTGGATGTTCCAGCAAAAAGTGATTGTCTGAATTCAACAGTCCACAGTCGTCTTCTAGTCCAGCACAATGAAACGTTTTTGCTGTCCAATTCTATGCCACGTCTTCTAGATAATCTGCAACATCACTGAACTGAGAAATGGTATGGTCTTGTGTGATGTCTTCAAGCTAGGAAACAAATGAAATCAAAAGCTCAGGAAGTATAGAAAAAAAAAAGCATTATTTCACAAAATCCTTCACATCAGGTCCTTTCATTGGGACTTCAACTCATTCAGGAGGTGCACAGACAGATCTTGGAACAAAGGATAAGGACTCCTTATGCTGGATACTAAACCAGCAGTAAATCTGCTTTATGCGTCTAGAAACAGAATTGTGCTACCAAACCGCTTATTTTTGTGTTGTTAAATCAGTATGGTACCTAACTTGGCAGGAATGCTAAGTGTAAAAATACAGAACGTAACAAATAACAAGACTAAGAAATATCTTAGAAACCCAGGAGAGCAGCACACTCCTTCATAGGTTAAAAACATAAAGAACAAATTGAAAAGAATCATACTTTATCACTGGCATTCAAGTCTTCTGTTTCCACAGAAATTTCATCTATTTCTTCACCAATACTGATATCACTTTTCTCTGAGCGATGGCTGGCACTGAGAAGAAAGAATTAGAACTTTCTTTTCAAACGTCCAAGCATTACATTTATATTCATAGCAAGTTAAATATGAAGTTAAAAACCCATAATAACTAAAGGCCTTCTACCTAGAAGGAGACATGATAAATACTTGCTTATGCCTCAGTCCTACAGTTTACAATAATAATATCTTGATTAAAAGGATGAAGCTCTTAAATATTCATTACTGACTACTCAAGATGCTTTTTTTTTTTTTTTAAATGGAATAACTGCTTAGTAGTGTTAATTAAGCAGTAAAACATCTCTAAGTGCATGGTTTAGGAAAAGAAAAACCAGTTAATAAGCAACTTAAAGTTAGACAGTATCTTAAAGTTAACATCAGGCTTTTAAGTAACTCATTAAAACCTACGCCAAAGCAATGCATTTTGCTTTTTTTTTTTTTCCTCCTTAAAAAGATTTCTAAATATACTTGTATAATTAGAAGTTGTATGCTACACAAATTGAAGTTTGGAGGAGTTCAGAGATACTGGCAGGGTCCAGCACTAGCAACAAGCCAGGACGTGAGTTAATTTAAGTATGTCAATGGATACGTTTAGAATATATGAAATACTGAGCTCCTGCAATATCATCTCTGTCTTACCTGTTGAAGTCATCAGCGTACTCATCATCATCTCCATTTCCTAAACAATTTTTAGAAGGTATTAATAAAAAGAACATTATTTTTCAGGAAATGCAAATGAAGAATCAAAACTTATCCGGTTATTTTTTAAAAAGAAGCATTCAAAACTTTTCCTTTCTTAGGAACCTAGACAACAAAACACATCATCTGATATTAGAAAAGTATGGAATAAATCAAATTTTTATTGCATGCAGAAAATACTGGTCTGCATACAAAACTCAAAAGTTTTTACTTCTCTGTATTTCTTCTGATCTGATCTTGCTCCCAACTCCAGTAGGTCTCTCAATGTTTTCCAACAAAATAACAGGAGATGAAGATCCTCTTTCGTTATGTATATTTCATTTTCTCAGATTCCTCTAGGAGGCTGGGCCAGAGCTTTGAGTTGAAAATGTCGAAGCTTAATTGTGCTTAGCTGTTACTTACCTAATTCTAAAGATCCCAGTTTTGCATTCACCAAGCGCAGGTCTTTTAAAACAGAATTTCTATTTAAATCTGTAGGAAAACCAAAGCAAACCGTAACAGAAATTTAGCTCATAACTACAAGTTCCCATTTGTACAATCTATTATAACCATTACTTTATAGTAATTTTATATAATTTTACAATATATCATAGTTGTATTACATTCAACTTTCAAGTCTGAACCGTGCTAACATTTAAAGACATGAACAACAACAATAGCCAATCTCCCAGCATTCAAGACGTTTTTGCAAATCTCCCTAAATATCTTTATAGAATTCATGCAAAAAATGTGGTAAAAAGTTAAAAATGGACAGTAGGATTTTAAACTCTTGTAAACTGCTTTACACAGAAAATGGAAGCAGGTATTTTGTGCTCCAAAATACAAGATGTGTCAACGTGTCAGAACTTGGCAAAAAAACAGTATGCTATCATTCAGAAATGAGCATTAAAAACAAAGCACATTCCAAACAGATGGGGGCCACCTACAGGCAACTTATATCCAAATATATAGACTATTCATTATGTTATGGGAAATATCTCCTATGTTCATCAAAACACAAAAAGATGTGAAAACTTACCATCGGACTCCTTTAGCAAAGGTGCACCAGTCAGAGAACTTAACCCACTTTTCAGAGGTGGTGCATCAGAAAGGGATGCTAGACCTTCTGCTTTATTGGAATCAGTTTTCCTAGAACAAACCAAAGAAGTATTCCACAGAGCTGGAAAATGCATGCAAGTGACTTTCTTTTCTGTTATTTATTCAGTTGTCATAAAATTAGAACAGCCATATGGACAGCAAAAAGAATAAAGGAAAAAGACCAACCATTTTGCAGTCTAGGAACAGTCATTAGCTAGCACAAGTGTCAAGCAAGACATTCACCAAGGTCACTTTCTCATCTATGCAAAGGTTTCTGCCCGACTTCTTTCTCCAACAGAACACCCACACCTTCTTTAGCATCATCATTTTTAACAAAGAGTTTTTTATTATATACAAGTGTAAACAAAGTCAAAAGAAGAAAGATTCAGATATACACAGACACAAGTCAGGATTTAGGCCAGCTTAGCTTAAGGTCTGGTTAAACTGTTTGTTCTCAAGGGCACTCAGCCCAACAGAAGGGAAACTTCTCAGTTATAGCAAAATACGTCTCACCACCACCAGTTAAAGTTCTCTTGGCTACTACTCATTCTGCTCATATAATTGAAATATCAAGTTCAAATTGAAAAAAAAAAAAAAAAAGAAAGAAAGAAAAAATAGAAATTGCAAAACAAGAAAAAACCATTATTAAAAAAGAGACCATGATTTTCACATTTGATACTGCCAGACTTGTTTATTATTCTGATTGTATTCCTATAAACACTGAACAATATCATCTGAACCGTTCGCTGTATCATTATATCTAGGCCATCAAAATGCCATGTAATTTTAACACTTAAATTTTGAACACTGAGTCAGAGATATTGGGCCAGCTCTTAATCAACCCTTACTAACTGCTCGCTACCTTCCTTCTACAAAGAATCCTTCTTCCAGGGGCAAAAGAACTTATGCTTTTTGTGTACCAATTAATGCTGGTGTCCCTCCTAACCACTCTTTCAGATTCAGGTGCACCAGCACAACACAGATTTATTTCATCTGAAAAATCTATTTATTTTTCTTTTGCTGTAGAGGAGATGCCAGGACACTAAAAGCAACAGGCTGAAAAAAAAAAAACAACAAACCAGCTCTGTTACAGTTAGTCATTAACTCATTCACTACTATTTGCATATTTAACAAGCTTTATTATGGAACATTACTATAATAGCTAAATCACAGTAATATTATGATGTACAACAGTCAGGGGGCTGTGACTTTACTACTTTTCCCAAAGGGAGTTTATCCACTAAGAAAATCCTCATTAGATTTTCAATATTCATCATTTAAACCTATTTCATGGAATCACAACCTTGTGTTATGATGGTTGGTTAACAGCTACTTGACACTTTTGAATAAGGAAGAGTGAACGCACCGATAATTCCAATAAGGAAAAGGAAAAGTGAACTCACACAGTGTGTAACACATTGTATTTTCCATAGAAAAATGAGTGCCATTCAAGAAAAAAATAAAAAATCTGTTCTTTATATATATCCCATGAAAAACAAATAATAAACAATCTTTTTCTTAGAGTCCAGTAACTTACTATAAAGAAACAGCAAAAGAACACCATGAAATAACGTTCCAGCTTTTCTCAGTAGATAGTTAAACAAAGCTCCAAAATAACCCACAACTCTGAGAAGAACACACAAAGATAAGTTGCAGAGTTCTGTAACAAAACTACTGTACAATTCAATCACTGAAAAATACCGTTTGAAGCAAGAACCAGTGACCAGATCTGGCCACAGAAAAAACAACTTGTTAAAAACAGAACAGCACACAATAAGAATTGCGGTGTGAAGAGGAAACCCTCAGTGGTAAGGAAGTGTTATTTATGCTTACAGTTAACATATTTGCCAGATATTTTGTATTCCTTACAAAGTTATACAAATATCTAAAGCACTACCTTTCTCATTTTTCATTTCTTTTACTGTTGGTCACAACTGCAGCTCCAGTGCAACAAGAAACACTGGTGCCTGTAACTCACGCGTGTTCATTCCACCAAAGAAATAAGTCGGGGACATTATAGGGCAAAACCAATGCACCTCAGAGCGATACAGGTTTTTCTCTCTGGTACATTCAAGAGATTAGAGCCAAGCATTTCAGAAACAAAATAGTTCATGTGCATTTACAAAGGGGGAGCAATCGAATGCCAGCTAGCTCCTGAAGGTGTGCAAGCTTACTGAGCACAAAAGAAACCTATGTCTCTCCACACCACTTACCAGCCATAAGTTCTTTCTGGTTTGGGTATAGGATCATCAAAAAAAGAATCTCCCTCTATATCATCTTCATCCACACCTGGATCACTTTTTTCTTTGGTATTTAAGTCTTTGTTTTGCAACTGAGGATCTAGTTTTGTTTCATTAGGCAGAAAATGAATGCTTCTTTTGCTGGCTTCTCCTGACGAGACACTCGTATCGCTTTGAGTAGCTTCAGTAACCTTAAAGATAAAGAAAACAGACCTCACTGAAAGAAAAGATAATTTCTCTTCAAGAAAACCCATATGAACTGTTTTGATTTCTTAAAACACTGCAAGCAGTAGTATACATGTATCATAACATTAACCAAACACTACTCTTCAAAAAGTTCTTTAGATGTTACTGGCACTCCTCTATACTCATCAGAAATCATACAACAGAAAAAAGTTGTTAAATCACTTTAGAAAATTTCTTTGTTGTTACTGTCTGTTAAAAAAAGTTTGTTCTATCCCTAGCATGATTTTATATCTAGATGAACTCTACTAAAAGAGCAATCCTTTTTGAAAGATCATCAAATGAAGAAATCTACATACATGCTACTTCTTAAGTTCTAGCTTTGAATACATTTTTAGAGCATGTGACATGATTTTTTTAATTAGTGTTACTTTGCAACTCCTCCATAAACAATTTCTTTTGAGTTAAAATCATCAGTTCCAAAATAAATCAATTTAAACTCAAGTAAATGACACCATCTTAAAAAAAAAAAAAAACAACAACCACTTTCAACCTAACTTCAAAAATATTCACGGTTTCATGCAAAAGAAGGCTTGCCTTATATTGTAATTTCACTAAGAGACTACAGATGTGAATTGCATAGTTGAAATGGCTTGGAACATAACAAGCCAGAGGTTCATATCCTGACTCTCAGTTTTCAGTGACAGACCTGCTTACTTGAGAATGCTCTAAACCAAGCTGAAAACCCACACCAAATGGCAATCCATGAAGTAATAGTCAAGTGTAACATGACCGCAGATAATTAGTATTGGAAGAGAAAAAGCGTAAAGACTAAAAGGATATAAACAAGGTATCTAAGAATAGGTAACTTTCAGCCTTCCAGTCATGCTCATGGCTCAGTTCTATAAATACTCATGCTTTTAAGGACTGCTCTATATATAGTACAGTCAACTAATACTCCTATCTTTGCAAATCCTTGTGGCCCAGTGAACAACATTTAAATTTATGTAGATATCATCCCGGTGCAACAAAATGAAAATGAAAGCAATGAGATCTATTTACTTTACAAGCTCTACACACCAACAACAGCAACAATGAAAGCAAAACCAATGATGTTGTTTGTTCCAAATAAGCAGCATACAGGCTGCACTGACCAAAGGTGGTTTTGTGGGATGTTTTGGTTTTGATTTTGTTTAAAAATCAGCTATTATCTTTCACTTAAAAGGCTTAAGAATTTATACTTTCCACTTGTCTCCTTCCATCTACCCCTAACTAATGTGTGTCAGGCTGCCCAGCTGCAACCACTACCAAATAGGTACAAGTTAACAACTGCATTGCAAAAATCTCCATCAAGGACAAATGAGTAAAACACATTCCACACTTCAGGTCAAGTCAACCTTGAGATACATGTGTGCATACATACACACAAATTGAAGGTGAAGTATGGATTACTTATGACTTGTAATCTCATCCTCAGTAGTACTTCTCGGCTAATTTAACATCAACCTAAGACAGAAGTATTTCAGTAATACTGTTGCTTCATACCTAATACTGATATTTAAATCAACATTTGGATTTATTTCCCCTAAGCTTGGGCCAAGCAAGAATTATCTTCTCCTATAGCAAAAATGAATTGGTTAAAATTACACTGAAAGGTCAATTACAGAAATACTAGCAGTTAAAGAAACAATCAACAAACAGCAATTAAAGTGGCTTAGTCTTGAAATGAAGCTGCTTTTCTAATGGTCTCATTTTCAGGTTTTGCATGGCACACAACTGAAGAAACGGAATAAAATGAAGCAGATCCAAACTGTTTTTTCTTTTTATCTTAATCACTCCCCTCTTCCAAATAGATCAAATAATGACATCACCCATGCAGTGTTATATTTCTCAGCTTTCAGTGACATGTTAGAAAGCTTCTAAGCTGCTTCCAGTTATCTTGGAGAAAAAAAAAAAAAAGCTTCAAACTTATGCTCAAATTACATTAATTAACAAACTTGAGTACTTAAGTCATTTTTTTTGTTGGATAGTTGGTATAAACAAGTGCCCTATCAGTGCCATACATTTTTCCATAAGTTCATGACCTATGGAACTGTTCCAGTTAAATGTAATGAAAGATAAAGGTCTGCAAAATGTTAGTTTTGTGTTAACACAAAAAGACTGAAGAGAAAGCAACAGGCCCCAAGGGAAAGACAGTTGTATCCTTATCAGTTCCAAACAGCAGCTGGCCAACTGACCAAAAAGACGACAAGTAGCCCCACAGTATCTCACAGACATTTGTGTGCTGTTACATACCCAGCCAGATAGGTACAGGACTTAGTACAGAACAGCCAAATGTTCTCAGAACGTGGAAAGGACAGTGAAGTGCTTATGAACAGAGCCTACTCTGTAAGAACCCCAGAGAGCTCTTTTTGCTGCCTAGAAATCATCTGTTAGTATCTAGGGTAGGGCCACAAAAACGATCCAAAGGTTGAAACACCTCCCCAGCACACTGAGAGAACTAGGGATGTTCAGCCTGGAGAAGAGAAGGCTTTGGAGAGACCTGATAGCAGTCTGTCAGTACCTAAAAGTGGGAGAGGGGCTCGAAGAAAGATAGATACATACTCTTTAGCATGGTCTGTTGTGATAGGACAAGGGGAAACAGTTTCAAACTAAAAGAGAGGAGATTTAGATTGGATATAAGGAAGAAGTTATTTTACCATAAAGGTGGTGAGGGATGGAACAGTTTGTTCAGAGAGGTGATGGAAACCCTGTTCCTGAAGATACTCACGGTAAGGCTTCATCAGGCCCTGGGCAACCTGATCTAGCTGTGGTGTCCCTGTTCATTGCAGGGGAGTTGGACTAGAGACGACCTTTAAGGGTCCCTTCCAACTCAAAAGGTTCTATACTCTTTCTTCCTGTAAAGGAAGGCATAAAACACAAGCTAGCATATTCTCTGAGCAGACGTTTTACCTGCTCAGACTTTTAATCCAAACACTTCTTCCACTTAAAAAATCCTTTATAACTTGGAATCTGAGCATAAAGTAGTAATAACAAAGAGAAATGAAAGAAAACTGCTGATTATTTAAGTAAATGCCATTGTACCACTGGAGTCCACTGTTTTGCTTCTCCTGTATACTTTTTCATGACACACAAACCATCTTACCTTACTCGGTATGGGGTGTGTACTTGATCTTCCATCAGACGATTTTGATGTGGAGCACAGGCCATCACTTAGAACTGGGGCAACCTAAAACATGCCACATAAATACTTATTAGAAATACATTGAATTATGTCATAGTACCATCCATCAGAAACAAGACTACTGTTCCTGCTCACACTGTATGCAAGCTGTGACACTGTGCTGCTGTGTTAGGAAGACTATGACAACCACTTGTGAATTGGCTCGTGGACCCACTATATCTGGGGTGCAAAGGATTTTCTTTCAAACCACAATCACAACAGACACTAATAAAATGCTACTGGTTGGATTCCATTAATTTAATTAATAAGTATTTGTATAATCAATGGGTATTAAGATGTATAATCAATGGATATTAAGATGTTATAATCACAAAAAGAACAAGAGAGTTAGGCAAAGTAGATTAAGATAATAAGAGAGAATAAATGGAAGGCTTACCCATATGCTAGGCTCACCTACAAAAAACACCAGAAGAGGGGATCTCCAGAAGAGATCCTTCCCCTCTGGTAGCCAGCTCTTAAATAGGTCCAGGAGGGGTGGAGCCTGGCTCCACCCCTTCCGGCAGCACAGGTGAATTGCCTTCAGCTGTGCTCCTCTGGCTGACTCAAGGCTCACCTCAGGTGATCAATCAGAGGTTCAGGCCGTGACTCAGCAGTTCCCATACACTATTATATACTCCATTAAAACAGCATTCTCATTGCCTTAAGATATTTCAATACCTTCATATGTTTAGCTTTTTAAAATATTTGTTTTAAGAACAGCTACAAAGCTATAAAAAAGCCAATTCTAATTCTACTAAGACCTGAAAAATCTAGAAGTACAAAGATACAATAGGTAACCATTAAAGGTGCTAACTAATTACACTAGAAATTAGAAAAAAAATGGTAGAATGTTCTGTATCACTTTTCTGGGGTCACCCTATGCTAGTATGTGGTGGCAGGAAAGAAGTTAAAGGGTAGCATGAAAAGTAACTTTCAGCATTGTTTTCTGATAAATTACATTGAAAGCTTTTCCTAATATACTAACTTGAAAGGCTTGAAACAATGTAAGTATTTTTCAGTTCATTTCTCATCAATGAAATAAAAATAAAGGATTATGAAGAAAGAAAATACATTAACTGCACTTACTTCTTCATTGCCTGATATCTTTTTCTGCTGACACATTCTAACAACCTCCAGCAATAGGGGACCACCTGCAGTACCTTCTTCTGTAATTCCCAAATCTCGAGCTAAGTTTTCTCGATCATCCAGACCATTTAGCTGTGAGGAAAAAAAAATCAAAAAAGAAATCACAACACAGAAACTGTCAGGAAACAGTATGTATTTTGTAAAAAATCCTAAAGCTTGTTGGTCATATTTAATAGAGCAATAATCTGACTAACCAGTGATTATTGAAGACTTCCTGTTGCATATGGAATAAAGTCACAACAGTTATGAAATCATTCACGTCTTATCTGCACATGAATTTAATCACTGATCACCCAAAATTGTTTTAAACACAAGAACACTACCAAGCACACCATGGAGGATAAAAAGATAGCACTCAGACTGGGACGAGTATAGAAAAATAAAGCAAAATCTTTCAGCATGATTCACAGCAGTCTTGGTCAACTTTTGAAACTTTGGCCAAGTCCCACACATGCACTGCAAGAGATGCCTTCTAGAAAGAAGAGGCTTTTACTGGAAAAAGGTAGCGCTCCAAAGAGCACTGGATGCCTTTGTGCTGCAAATAAGAGACTCCTCCCAAAAACAGTTAGCAACATAGGAGAACACATGACTGCTTCTGTTCAGTAGTATAAATCTGAATCTTAGCACAGATGTCTTCTAATGCAATAAATGTAGACAAGGAGATTTGATAAACAGTGTATGTGATTTAGCATGATTAAGTACCTAAAAAGAAACACTGAGTTCTGAGAAACAGCAAAATATCATTTGTACAGCCTCAGTTTTGGGTTGTTCTAATCTATGCTCATATGTTCATATGACCATCTCTGTAGTCATTTTTTGCCAAAACAATAAAATCAATAACTAAGTGAAGAAAAAGAAAATTACTCTTCAAATAAGAATATTTTTTTTATTAAACAAATTAAAAAGAGACTTTAAGAATAAAAATGAATATGAAATGAAAAGAGAAATTAATCATTAAGTGGAACCATTTCAATCCCCAAATCTATTATGAAAATGTTTACATCACAAAGATAAAAAGAAATTGGTTTGACAGAAAAGCTACCTCAGTATCAAAAACCTAAAAGCAAACACTTTGATGACAAAGTCCTTTGTCCCTCTGAAATTTCTCTCAGACTAGATATCTATTTGATTTTAATTTTCACATACAAATATTAAGTTCACAATATGTCATGGTAAGATTATAGAAAAGTTCTCTCGTATGCTCTGCCATAGTTTTCCAATAATTATTAATTGGTTAATTTAAATTTAACACATCAAACATTGACTTTTGAAAAGTAATAATCATTCATATAAGCACATTTAAACTTGTCTTTATGGCAGAGCATACCTTTTACATGCTAAACATTTTATAAAAATTATAAGAATAAACACAAGCAACTGGCATGCACTCCAAAGGATCAGCATCACACAGAAGCAAAAAAAAGTATCTTACTGTGCTTGATTCAGGCTGAAAAACAGCCAGCGTAAAATCAAGATTGAAAAATCGTAGAAATTCTGCAACAAGACCTGCCACCACACGACCTACAACAGAAATAAACAAATAAAAACATGTAAAAATTAAGGAGAAATATACCAGACAAACAATACTTCAAAGTTATAATACAGACGTGGCTTCAAGATGAACAACTACACTGAATCAGCACTTCTACGAACGTCTTTAGACATTCAAACTACCATCTCACACGCAACTCCACATCATACCCAATTCATGATTTGTGTATCAGTTCCTTCATTTCTAACTCAGCTATTTTAACTGAATTATGTAAAGCCAGAAATAGTGCAGGGAAAAAAAGGAATTGTGTCCAAAATTCAAGTATAGGGAAGTATTGGGGTTTCTCTTTGTTTTCGCTTTGCTTTCATCTGTTCTGATCTTTTAAAAACATGACTTTGGCATTTTTCTTATGTGTGTTCAGTACTGTACCTCTGCAACCTGTTTTCACTGCCTAGAATGGCTTTACTCATCACAAAATATTAACTCAAACACACCAGTCACCTCAGTTATAAATTAAACTTCAGCAAAGTTAACTTTAAAAATTCTAGATTGTAATGTGTTCTGAAGCCAGTCATAATAACTACATTTACTTGATGAGAATAAAAGCATACTTTATATCAAGAAAGATATATAAAAAGGGGCCCTTCTCACCTTTCAATTCAATCCTTTATTCACTGTTGTTTTTAATTTTGAGAGACGTGCTAACCAGAACTTACCATCTTTTGTACTCAAAAAATTTTTCAGGTTTTCATTTACCAGAGGTGCTTTGTTCTGTCAAAAAGCAAAACACAAATGTTAATTAACAACATTCTTGTGTTATTAAGAAGTTAAAAATATTGATAATAATAATAATAAAAAAAAAAAAAACACAACAAATTGGGGTATGCTCTTACACATAGCTCATGGTACATGTAATTCACTTCTCTGAATTCTACTTTTGTATTGATCCCATCATCTGCATAAGCTGTAAAGCCATTGTCTCAGTATTTCTTTATAAAAGCTAAAGAGCAGGAAGAACTACCACGATGTTATAAATAGCATACTGATTTTTATTTATTTGATAATTAAAAAGGTACGTTAATCAATTAACTTCCCAAGTTGCTCCTTTAACAATAATGTCAAATTTAAAGAAATTTGATCACACCTAAAAAGTACTTATTCACAAATCATCTAGACAAAGGATGCTGGTTAGCAGTTCAGAAATCAGTGCAATTTTTTATTACTATTAATTCAAGGACCTTTTAACACATTATGAAAACATTCTTTCCCACTGTTAGATTTGACTTCAACTGTGATTTTTAAGCAGAGAGAAATCAATTTGCTGTGTTTAGATTAGGCAAAATTGTTCAGGAATTTTTCAAATGAAATTCTAATTGTCATTCTTAATATATGAAAACACCCTGGATAGGAACCTAACTGAATGTAAGGAAAGGTTCTGTTAGAGGCAGCACATACAAACAGCGATAGTTAACATACACATGAAAGCGCCTCACCAATATTTAAAACAACCAAACCAAAACAACTTTCCTAATATTTAGGAATTCAGAATAGAGATAAGCATTAATATACTTTCAGTGTCTGGAGCGTAAAATTAAAATGTCACGATAATTTTAAAGGTTCTGAAAAGGAGTGAACTGAGATGAATTGCAGCAAGTCTCTCTCTTCAGCCCTACTGCTCTTCAAACACTCTGGGAGGGCTTTTTTTAAGGGTACTCCACACTATGCTGAAACTTGCCACAAGAAATGGCACTGCGTCACTCTTCCATTATTTCTTCCTCAGCAACCTTACGTTATGTTTCTGACATATGGAGTCTCATGCCCTAGAATAACTACTCATGCTTCCCATCCTTACCAGTGTCACAATAACATCTATTGCAGTTGTGTGGTTTTCCAGAAAGAGCACAACCAACTACCAGCAGAGGAAAGGGCAATTTTCAAAAAGGAGAGCCTGGATAAACAGCTCTCAAAGTGCTCTCCTGTGTAGGTTTAGAGAACGAACAGATATAGGAAACAAGGCAATGCTGGCAGTCGAAAGGGCCACAAAACTTCTCAAAACAGACCACTGTAACACCTTACTAATAATAACATCTTCTGGCAGAAAAGATGATTAGTTACTCTAGTCAAGTGCAGCAGAGCAACATAAAAGCAGCAGTGCTAAACAGTTTCCTTTGAGGCTACACTCTTACAGTAAAAGCTACATAACACTTTGAATTTCTAAATACTGGAAAGATATTTTTTTTTTAAGCTCTTATGCAGTGATACATAATTTTCTCTTGTTATACTTCACAAATATAAAGTATTACAGTAATTATTTTTAATTATACATGAAGAATTGTCAGGAAGTCAAAACTGAAACGTCTAAAATTCTCTTACCTCTACTTTCTCTTGTTCTTCTAATGCCAAAAAAACAGCTGCTCGCAACTCTGCCTGCCAAGTTAAAAAAAAAAAAAAAAATGGCATTTCTACAAGCACTATTTTACCTGTGCAAATAGAATGCTAAGAGCCAGAAAGTATCTTAACATCTATTTGTTTCTCCTCGAGCAACTTGGTATCAATTGTAAACTACAGCAATACAATTAAGACATTTAGGATTACACGCAACGTGATTTGAGCGTGAGAAAGCTTTTGGAGAAGCAATGGGGCAGGAGGGATTTGATGCACAACTTCCCAAATTCTTCATTCTCAAGAAGATTCTAAAACACATCACCTCCTGTTTGTTTCCCTTGAGAGTGAGAAATCCAACTTTTATTGGAAGCTTTGAAACACCTACCCTTAATTTACAATTCTTCCAGGAAACACAGACACATAACTTACAATTATACTTTCTTCAAAGTCTGTGCTAAATTATACAAATTCCTATGACTTCTTGTCAGATCACACAAAGCAACACAAATTCTCAAGGAAAAGAAAGCCTGACTCCAGTGATTTGAGCATACTAAATGAATAACACGCATTACATTTGAGGAAGTAGTCTGATTAAGAATTAATAACAGTGGAAAACATTTTGAAGTGGCCAGCAGATTAACTGTGCCAAGCAACTGTGCGACCATAAAAGACACTGCCACTCTGCATGCCATTTTCCTCAGGAGCAAAGGAGAAAAAGGTTTTCAAAGACCAATTTGTCTTTGAAAATACCTAAAATACCTAAATTTAAATGTCTAAAATTAAAAACAATTTGAAGAGTGGCTGGATTTTCTTATGTAATTAGCAAAGCAAAAAAAGTAATCATCATTGGATACCTTTCTAAAAGAAAAAAAAAGTCTTGCAAAAAATCTAAGAATTCTCATAAGAAATAGGATAGGATGCCTACCAGTTGTATGCAGTGCTCACTTAGACAGCTGTCCTGTTTTCACAGGGTGTTTTCCATTGTTGCCTAAGAAACATTTTATTCACAGTAGCGGTAAAGCACAACAAAGCTTAGTATTTGAACTTCCTCACCCTGATCCTTTCAAAGCCTTCGATAAAACGGCGTTATGCTGTAAGCTGTACCAGGATTATGGTCTGTAAGTCAGATCTTGACAGCCACAGTGACTGCAAATCTATCATCCTGCAATCCACTAAAGCCATAGGCTTCTTTTCCATCCTGTGTGCACCAAGTTTCAATAGACATCACTACAAGCTTTTAGCAAACAAGAGCTCATATCAATGACAAAGGAATTAAAAGGCACTGAACTTAGCTAAAGTAAGGCTGATACCGTATATAACAACTGCTGCCTGTAAGCAGTTGGGAAATACGTGGGTCAGTGTTTCAAAATCAGAGTTAATTTCCACTTTTCCTACCATGAACAACTCAGCAGACAGCACCTCTTACTGACTGCTGTTGCAGTGTAAAAGCAGTGGCCCAGGAAAACATCCTTCCTGCACTGGACTTTCTCCTGTTCTGAGTCTAGCTAAGTTAATCCTGTCCCAAACAGTGAACCTTACACATGTACCTCAAGGATCGTGCAGGAAAACATCTCTCAGGGTTCCCAGACAGAAAACAGTTCTTACTACCTCAAGACCTCCCCAAATAAACAAATACATTTTTAGATGGCTTGTCTAAAATTTTCATCTGATTTGGGAGTACTCTTTGAAAACCAGCAAGACAGCAAACACCTACCTCAACAATTAATCTGAACCAGTGCACTTGTAAAAGCCACCCACAACAGCTTATGCAGCAAACACTGGATGAAATGGCTGCAATAGATTGTCCAGGACTGAGGAATGCCACAGGTCTCCCCTGCATCTCAGATTGCCAACATCCATTTGAAGCTTTTAAATATCTCCAACATGTAGGTACATAGCATGCATCTAGAGGATTTTACTATATGAAATAGAAGCATATAAGCATAGAGAGACCGAGGTAACCTGCTTGTAAGCAAGCAAACACAACATCAAGCTGTCTAACCACTAGTGATTACTCCAGGCTTAAAAGTTATAAGCACCAGGCTAAAAGCCTGCATTAGCCTGTGTCCAAAGCTGGTATCAAACTGGAGACTGCAGCTTCTTTACCTCTGTCCTGTCACTCCCCACCAGCAAAGTTACCATCCCTAAGCAGAACCAGTAATTTTCATGCTAATTCCTCATTCATTTAAGCAGAAAAGACTTCACCATAGCAGCCCTTATTGGCTAAGTCATTAAATTTGCTGGCAATGCTGGAAAAAGAAAGATGGAGAAGCCATACTATAGAGGAAACAATAAACATTTAACTTAAAAATAAGAAAATAAGAAAAAATAATGTTTCCCCTTGATTTGAAAAAATGAGTTGATTTTCTAATATTAATTGCTTGAAAAGGACAGAACAGAGGATGATTACACTGTAGTGACCAGCAAATTGATTGTGACAGTTAACAACCCAAAAATATTTTAAAGCATTATGGCCTAAAATAAATGGAAGACGGGAAAACAAATGTGATAATTTTACTGACCTACACATGAGCAGTTAACACATCATTTTTTTTTTTAATAGTATTTTTACTTTATCTCACAACACATTATCAGCCAGCACCACAGCCATGCAGGGTTTGAACCAAATTAGCAAGAACAGCATCAGCTGGCCAACACATAACTAGTCATGTGACTTTTGCAATGCTTTTATTCCTCAGATGTGTAGAAACAGCAAGTTCCAAGGATGCTGTAAAATTTCAGGCACCATAATTTTTTTCCCCCAGAAGGAAAGATACAAATCAAAATAACAAAGCAATGCTATGAAAGCACAGTGGTTCTTCTTCCTCACATGACAACCAATGAAAGGTGTCCCTACTCATGGCTGGGGCATTAGACCCCTTAGGTCCCTTCCAACCCAAACCATTTTATGATTTTATTGTAGCTTCTATATGAGAATGATCACATCCTCTTCAAGACAGACGATCATCTGTATTTATACAGCATGCCTCACATGTATAGCATCAGTTATTATTTTTACTGAAGCACAAATATTCCAAATTTTGTTTACAGAACTCACCAGGAAGCAGTTTTACCCATCAGTTTCATTCCAATCCTTAATTACTGCCATACATGTAACAAGCACACACAGATGCTGCAGCTTAGGGAAAGGACAGGGAATTTTCAACTGTAAATAGCAAATATATTTGCCTATTTCCTAGTTTCCATAGTATGATTTCATTAAATACTCCGATGCCCAAAATCTATGACAAACAGACAAGTCTGGAACAGATTTTTGAGCTGTCATACAAGTAACTGATTTCCTCATCCAGCCAAATCATTTACATCTTTATTAGCATACCCCAAAGTTAATTGAAAATAAGATATTTGTCAACTATAATCCACTATGAAACTATATAGTATGAAAAAATAAAGGTAAAGTTTCTTGCTAAAAATTACTCAGTTACTGCTTGCTCTCAAATATATTATCTGGCAGCTTGATACATTTTAGCCACTGAAATAATTCAGTTAGTACTCCAATCTTTCCAGAGCTGTCTTTACCTCTAGTATATTCCTCATACTAATTCAGCTATATTTAGGTAACATAATTTATTGTTCAGTGTATCCACTTCAGCAAATCTCAAACATAACTACCTACATTAAGCCTTCTAACCTCATCTATCTTGAAAAACAGCCACTACTCATTTTCAAATATAAAATAAACAACCATTTGACAGCAATACAGAGTGCAACTCTGCTTAATTTAGTTTAACAAAAAGACAATGGTTTTGGTATTTACACTTTTATTGTTATTATTTAATGCACGGTATAACCTAAACTAAGAGCTAACCTCTTAAGGACATTCACTCATCATGAGTTCTTCTGGAAGGCTGTTTGTCACGTACAACAACTTCTACAAGTCATTAACGTTATCAATCAACTCACAGCTAACGACCCAGCACACCAGTTAAGGTTTACAACCAAGAAAAACAAAATAATCACATACTAAACTCAACAGCACTAATTATAAGCATGCCAATTATTAATCGGTGACTCCCGATATCAAAAAGTTCCCATTTCTGGGAACTGGGTTTGCTATTTTAAGGATAACATATATCATGTCAGATACTACTACTTCCAGCATTATATAATAATGAAGACTACAATTAAAAAACTGACATAAAACTCGGAACTGTTAACAGTAGTTCAAAAGCTTCCATGCTACACAAGGCAGGAATTAGGTCACAGCAATCAGGTGAGCTTTAGTGTTCTAATGTGCTTCTGCTTTTATTCCTCTTGAAGTTACTATGACTTCACTATCACTATACTTCTACTGATTGATACTACCTAAGAAGTTAGCAGGTGGACCAGAAGGCCTACTCTGATACCTAGTCAAAAGAAAGTCACCCTACTCAAAACACAATTGCATGATCTTGAACCCTTCATCTCCCTACGGAATTTAAAAAAGGATAATGCATTTAAAATGCAAGTGCAATACGTTTATAATAATGCTGTTTTGTTGAAAAGGATCACAGATAGCCAATACTTACTGGGCTTCTAAGTACACATAGAAGGATGTTCTCATTTCCATCTACTATTTCAGCTGTTCATATATTCCCGGAATACCAATAATGACTGCCCACTTGTTGAAATGCTCGAAGTAGAATTCTGTGGATAAATGCCGCCACCCTTAATTTGAAATCCAAGCTTCTTTTCTCCTCGACCTTACAAGGAGATTCAACAGTTCTCATGCTTTGATATCCGCATGGCTCTTTGCTGTATGTGACAGTTATTGCTCGAAGCTTTGAGTGTGAATCCACAGAACATGCTTTCATATCCTTGCTGACACAAGTCCAGGCTAAAGGCCTGGAAACCAATTACATTCCATTGCAACACTCCACGTTTTTTAACACAGCATTAGTAGGCAAACAGCACATCCAGACCCTTTTTACGTTCAGCCTACCCCAAAACGCAGCTCCACCACCCCGCGCACCTATGTTTAAACATCGAGCCTCCAGGACTCCGGTTTGGCGTCTTTTCTCGTGGAAGCAGAAGGAAATTCTGCGAACTCTGTCCAGCATGGCTCGGAAGCTTGGGCAGCAGCAGGAAAGCGGGTACTCCGGCGGCCACATAACACCCGCTGCACGACAGACAGGGCACAGCCGGGCCGCGCTCCGCCTCCCCGCAGAGCAGCCCGCCGACCGGGCCCACAGCGAGCGCGCAGTGGCTCCATTGCGAGAGGTGGGCGCTGGACACGGCTCCTCGGACAGCCCCAATCCGAGCAGACTGGGGGCAGTGCCGGGAAGGCGGGCGCCGCCGCGAAGCTGTGACAGCCGGCGCGGGCCTGTGCCGGCTGGAGGGGACGCGGCCCGCCGAGCACCCCCGCGCCAAAGCGGCAGCCGCGGACCGGCAGCGCACCCCACGCACCGCCGCGAGAACACTGTACACCGAGGAGAGGCCTTCCGCTCGCACCTTGATTTTATTGAGCACCCCGCTGCTTTCCAGCGTCTGCACCAGCAGGTCCCGCAGCTCCGTGTCCTCCTCCGCCGCCGCCGCCATCTTGTTTCTCCCTGACAACCGCCCAAACCGCGCTAGCGGCGGGACGGGCCCAGCAGATTCGCCGCCGCCGCCGCGGGAGGCGCTCACCCAGCGGCGGGTACGAGGACACG
This sequence comes from Lagopus leucura, assembly GCF_019238085.1. NCBI lineage: Eukaryota > Metazoa > Chordata > Aves > Galliformes > Phasianidae > Lagopus > Lagopus leucura. The sequence continues at coordinate 61,336,581 of NW_024962252.1, read as the reverse complement.
GAACGCGGCGGGACGGCTGTCACCTCCGACAGCGGTCTCGGAGAGATGTAGTGGAGCCCAGACCGCTCGGTTCCTTTGTGGCCGCGGCGCCTTGGAAACTGCGGCGGCGAACGCGCAGTGCGTCCTCCGCCGGGAGCGGGGCGCGGGAAGTTCAAAGCGGCTGTGACCGTTCAGCTCCGCAAGAGCAAGAGTCCGTACGCAGCCCATCAGCACCCGCAAGGAGCGAGGAGGGCGGGCTGCGAGGGAGCGCGAGCCGCCCCTCCCGCTGCAGCTGCTGCCCGGCCGTGCCCTTGGCTTTCTCGCTCCCGGAGGGAGCAGATTCCCCGCACACGCGTTCTTCTATAGCTGACCCCGCTTTGGCAGGGGTGAAAGCGCAGCTGCTGAGGGGAGGGCTTCACAAACCTGCAAGAAACTCGGCTCGAGAGCTGTCGACAGCACTCATTGAATAATAACTTGATAATCTAATTAGGGGCGTAGGGCAGCTGGGGAAGATTCTAGCACCACGTTATTATCCTTGCAAGATGTGATCGTAACACAACATAAGAGGCATCTTGACTGAAAAATTTATTTGGTGCTGGAACAGGCTGCCCAGAGAGGTTGCCCAACCATCCCTAAAGGTGTTCAAGGCCAGATTAGATGAGGCCATAGACAGCCTGGTCTAGTATTAAATGGGGAGACTGGTGGCCCTGCATGTGGCAGGGGGGTTGGAGATTCATGATCCTTGAGGTCCCCTCCAACCCTGGCCATCCTGTGATTCTGTGATAATACGCAGCCGCGAGAGTTGATTTTGAAATTTACCTATTTATTCCAGGACGAACTTCTTAATATTTTCCTCTTTAAAAGATCTCAAAAACTTAATTAAGAACTTTGGAAGCTACGACTACCCAGAGGACGTAAAAAAGCCCCGCGGATGAAGTAAGGCATTGTGGGAAGCCGATCCAATTCCAGAGGACGTGCAGCAGGTGGCAGTAATTCTGCGGCGGTCCCCTGAGAAATACTGAGCTCCCCCCCGGATGATAGAAGCGTGGCCGGGAGTCCTGCAGTTTGGAAGCACTTAACATCTTTCACCTCAGCACAAAGTTGAACTCAAGTAAATTCTCAGCACTGCATTTTCAGTTTTATTCTTAAGCAGAGAGTAGTAGTTTAGTTCCAACTTCTCAAAGCCCCATCAGAAGCAAGACATAAGCGCAGAAACATAGTGCCTGCTATTACACCTACCACTTCATTCCTCTGTTAGAACTCCAAATCTAACTGAAAGATCTAAAAGGTGCTCAGAACCATTCTGTTTGGAAAATATATATATATATATATTCATCTGACTGTACCATATGCTTTGTGATAGCACAAAATAAAGAAACATTACTTTCAGAGCACTCCTCATGCCTCCTATTTCATTATGTTAGCCCATGACACCGGAGGCAGGTGAGTAGAGGCTGAACATTCCCACCAGCATTCCATTACATGTTGTACCATGCAACACATGGCAGCAGAAGAGCAGTCTGACAAAATGGTGTCTGACGTGGATGCACATATGAAGCAAAGGTGCGGAACTGATTTCTTCCTTGCAGAAAGAAATCACAACCATTGACATCCACTCCTGATGTGTATGGAGACCAAACATTGGATGTGAGCACAGTGAGGTGATGAATGGAGCATTTCAGCAGTGTCAACCACAACATGAAAGACAAGCCACATTCCAGATTGCTGGCCGCAGCTGTCACACCACAAAATGAAGAGCATCTTGACCAGTTAGTCTACACAAATTGTCTCATTGTGGTGAGTATATTGAAAAAAACAGCGTTTTGTAGCTGAGTATTTGCATAATCAAATAGTGTTATTGTGCTCTTCTTATCTGTTATAGTTTCCACATAAATAAGTGAGGCATTACTTTTGGAGTGACCCATGTACACTTTTTTTTAATTACTGAGTTTTTTTTTCTGGTTGTAGGTGTTACTGAGTGGTGCTGCAAAGTACAGGATTTAAAAATATTGTTTTAATGTAAAACAGGAAAGATTTCAGAACTTCTTAAAATCACAACACTTTTTTTGTATAGTTCTCATTTCCTAACACCATTTACCAAAAAAAAAAAAAAAAACCCACAAAAAGAAATAAATAATGAAGTTTACAAAGCATTAACCTTACCTAAGAACGCTTCCATCTTTAAATATCTCAGAAAAACCTGCTTACAGTAACTGTACTATACTGAATTACTCATAGTAATATATTGGCAAAAACACATCATTTATTCTCTGCTAAATATCACGAGTAACTTCTGACAAAGTCTTGAATTTATCTATTTATTTCTAAGACAAATGTTGCACACAATTTAGAAAAGCAGAATCAACAAATATGGGAAACTAAGGTTTTTGAATGGTTCTACTTCGGTAAAAAAATTACATCTGACTTTAATAGCAAAACGGACCATAAGCTTTGATGTCAGACAGATTTGAAACAAGATTATGAATGACTTAATTAGTCTTAATGATCAGGTACAATTTTTAAAAAGCGTTTATTGGAGTTTATTTACAGTTAGATGTTAATTTCAGTAACCCACATGAACTTTGTCATGTTTCTATGGCCAAAAATGCCATGCTACCCTGAGCCTCCACCAAAAGGCATAATGAAAGTTTCCTTGGTTCAGTGAAACTATGAAGGCATCTCAATACAGGGAGTACTGCACAGTCAAAGGGATCAGTACCCTATGAATCTAGGCTGGCAAATGAACTTCTGCCTAGCAATGTGAAAGAAAGGATGGAGACAAAACAAATAGGTAGAATAGCTAATAGAGACAAAAATTACTAAAGGTGAAATTATTCTGTCAGCCATACAAGCCTTGAAAAAGGGCCAGAACATGGAAGCACTGCTACAATAATATATTTGAACCCTGTCACTGCACTAAAAAATTGTCAGTTGTCCAGAGGAAACATGTTTTCTGTCAACTGCATAGTTGGTAAATATTACTTACCTTTCCAAGCTGACCAGCACAACCTGGAGTTAAAAGTCTGCTCACTTACTCACACTGGCTTTAGGAAAGTGTTTTTTGCAACCTCACAGATTTTCTCCCTCTCATACTACTACCTTTGTCTTTGTGGTGTCACATTAAACCCTGCTGTTCTCACTGCTTTTGACTTACTGTCCTGGCCTAAATGATCACAAGCTTAACATTTTATAAAATTACAGAATGGTTTGGGTCAGAAGGAACCATTAAGATCATCTAGTTCCAATGCTGTAGGCAGGAACACATGCCTATAGACCAGGTTGCTCAAAGCCCTATCCAGCCTGGCCTTGAATGCTTCCAGGGAGGGGGCATCCACAACCTCTCTGGGCAACCTGTTCCAATGTTTCACCACTCTCACAGTAAGGAATTTCTTCCTAATATCTAGTCTAAACCTACCCTCTTCCAGTTTAAAGCCATTTCCCCTTGTATTTCAAACCAAATGAACGGAAGGAATTAGTAACAAAGAGGATAAGTGCACCGTTAGTATAAAGACTTTATAAATAAATGGCTGAACAACTGGGTGAGTAATCATCTTCTCACACAAAACTATACACCAGAGATTGCCAGAGCTAAGCCATGAGTAACTCTGGTCCCATCTCTGTGAGACAAATGCAACTTAGGCACCAGCCTTCTGTTTCACTGTCCTGACAAAATCCTCTCAAAAAAAATACTTGATAGAAACTGCAAAGCAAAGCAAACTGTCTTAGAAGACAGTTAATCAGCAGAAGAACATTTGTTGTTTGTAAAATTCATTTCAGTATTTTAGCAACACTGCCTTCCAGCTCTCCAATACACAGAGTATTTAAAACCTATTCCACAGATAATCCCTTTTGTATTCTGCAAAACTCAGTATATCACTTTAATAAGTATTCTTCACATAAAGGGCAGGAAAGCATTTTTAGTTGTCCAAGTTTCTATCCAGCACACAATGTACCATCTCAAACTGTTTCACAGTGCCATTCTGAAGAAAGTGTTACTATCTTAAGTCTATAATATAATTCCCAAGTCCACCTTTATGGAAGTTATAGGACCACATTACAAGAGACAGACCAAAATTATGCTTACTGTTTATACAGCAATGTAAATGTGACTTGTATGCTACCATAGGAGGAAGAAAAGTGCTTTTCATGGGAAGCCCTATATAGATTTGTAACAATCAGAAAGGTCAGTGCAGTGCAAGAGCAATAAAGGAGTTGCTGCAAAGGGATTAGCATGAACAGTATGGTGTTATAAAGGAAAAGCACTCACCTGTCTCTGAAGATCTAGACTCAGAGAGAAACTCCTCAAGGGAGGAATCTCCAAAAAGATATCCTTCCCCAGTAGCAGTCAACCCTTAAAAGAGGTCTAAGTGAGGTGTAGCTTCAGCCCTTGCAGTCACACAGCTGAACTGTCCTCACCTGTGCTCCCAGGGCTGACTAGGAGCTTTCCCCAGGTGCTCAATCAGTGGTTCAGGCCATGACTCAACAGTTCCCTTACAAGGTTTAAAAAGATTCAGTAAAGTTAACACTTCTTGAGGTCTCTGAGGGAACCAAAGCCTGTATCTGGAGTTGAAAACAGAGGAAAAGGTGTCACAAAATGCTTCTGCTTAGCAAAGCAGAAAGTTGAGATGAGTGAGGTAACCATCCTCATGGAATAACAGAACAATGTTATCTCTGGTCCTCCTGTTATTGTTAACATATTTTAAAAAGCTCTTTTTGTTGTCTCCCACAGTACTGGCCAGCTTCAGCTACACTCATTTTCTCCCTACAGTAGCCAAGAGCATCTCTGTAGCTCTTCCTTGCTTTCTGTGGTCATACACTTCATTTTTTCACCTAAGCTCTAGAAGCTTCCTTCTGAGGCAAGCCAGCCTTCTGTCCCACCTGCTTGACATTTTGGAATTGTCTATTTCTGATCTCTTAAGGGGAAGCACTTAAACAGTGACCAGCACTGATGGACCCCAGTGTCTCTAAAAGTAGTTTCCCAAGGAACACTGTTTTTTTTTTTTTTTTAAACTTATTAACTGTGTTCTTATTTTCAGTACACAGATAAATATTAAACAAAGTCTTAGGGTGATATTATATGAAGGAGGTCCCAATTGTCTGCCTCTCATATTTATCAAAAACATTCTTTTTAACTATAGCTTACGAAATAGTGCACTTAATGGAATGATCACAGAATCATAAGGTTGGAAGGGACCTCAAGGATCATGAATTTCCAACTCCCCTGCCACAGGCAGGGCCACCAACCTCCCCATTTAATACTAGACCAGGCTGCCCAGGGCCCCATCCAACCCAGCCTTGAACACCTCTAGGAATGAGGCTTCCACAACCTCTCTGGGCAGCCTATTCCAGCACCTCACCACTCTCTGTGAAGAGCTTCCCCCTGACATCCAACCTAAATCTTCCCTCCCTCAACTTAAAACCATTTCCCCTTCACCTGCAGTTATCAACCCTTTCAAAGAGTTGATTCCCCTCCTGTCTGTAGGCTCCCTTTAGGTACTGAAAGGCTGCAATAAGGTCACCCCACTGCCTTCTTTTCTCCAGGCTGAACAAGCCCAGCTCCCTCAGCCTGTCTTCCTAGGGGAGATGCTCCAGTTCCCTGATCATCTTCGTGGCTCTCCTCTGGACCCTCTCTATCAGCTCTGTCTTTCTTGTACTGCAGACTCCAGACCTGGACACAGTTCTCCAGATGGGGCCTCACAAGAGCAGAGTAGAGAGGAACAACCACCTCCCTGTACCTGCTGACCAACCCTCTTCTGATAGAAGATGAATAATCTAAGGATATAAATGCATAGCTTCATCATCCAAGTTAATTATGAGCCTACATAATCTTCGATGAACTTTGAATGCCTCTTCAAATCTTTAAACTAGCCTTTGGGCTAAGTTTCCACAAAGTGCAAAGAGTTAATTTGGGAGCCTCAGAAAGTAAATCTTTACAATACCTCAAAAAAAGTGGAGCACAGTGTTTTGCACGCTGTGTCATATAGGTAGTACAGACTGCTCTCTCCAACACTACTCTGCAAAGACAGCATTTGAGAAAGAATAATTTCACATCCATCCCTGCTGACTCCTCATGAGCAGCAATAAAGATTTCTGTGCCAGATGGAAGGGTGATGCCCTCAGCAACAACAGGAGAAGCAGTGACAAATGCTAGGCTCTGGAGAACTGCAATATTTTTAAGTCTTAACAAAATTCCTGAAACTTTTGATACTTCGGGCTGTTGTTTCTGAAAACTGCAGCAGATGGATCGCTTGTTCCATTCAGCGTGACATTTTTGTATTGCCATAGAAAGGGCAAAGATTACTTTCACCTCATCCTCCTTCTTGCTGAGTAAAAGCATAAACATGACTAGAACAAGTTACCAGTGGGTAATAACATGACTTTGAATGAAGATTGTAATGGTCAAGAGTGTAATTAATTTGTTTAAAACAAATACTGCTTTGTCTGTGGAAGTAGATCTGCCCACATGTTTCTCAAGTGCATTTATGGAGGGTGGTTGCAATAACTCCCCCGTAGTTCAGAAGCACACAGTAGTAATTAATAATACCACTTGGCATTTGTGATTCACATATCAGCAGACAGGCAGGTGTTGGAGTCAATCTTATGGTTTGTCACAGCACAGAGAAAATGAGAGCCAAGCGTGGTCTGGGATGCTCAGTGATTCACTTCTTTGTGTTCTCTCCTCTTCAAAAGCTGCCTGTTGTTTCCAAACAAGAATGCTATCGTTTCAAACTTCCCCTATTATTTTGAGGAAGCATACACAAACCCGTGTGTCAGCGCTCCCTCACTGCACTCGCTTTAGTCGACGGCTTGCTGTAAACGCAGACTAACAAGCAACAGAGGCCTCAGCAGGCTCCCGAAGGCTCCTCCCCGCTGCACAGCCCAGCACTCAGCTGTGCCGCCGGGCGGAAGTGCGAGCCGCGGTAGGGAAGCGGGCGCTGCGCCGTGCCCCTATTCTCAGCCCCAACCTGCTGCGCGGCGGGCCGTGCAACCCGCGCTGCGGAGAGGCTCAGGCGGCCCCGGCGGAGCGGCAGGTAAGGGAGCGGCTGCAGCCTCCTGCGTGTGCAGTATCGCCGCGTCTCGGGAGAAGGGCCTGCACGAGGTATCCCGCGTAGGCTTTTTCCTCTCTCTTTAACCTGCGTGACTGTTTGCAAGGAGCCGGGCTGGAGTCAGGGACGTTGGGCCAGTTCTCGGGCTTTATTCCTTCGGCTCCCTGTGGAGCAAGTTAAAGGGGTGCTAAAGAAGTAGTAGCATTACCCAGAGTTGGAAGAACTGCGTGGTAGCACTTGGGCATCAGTTTTGGTATCCTCCTGTCACCTGGAGTCATCCCCATGAGATCTCTGCAGTGCTAGTTTTCTCTGAACTGCACCTGTAATAAAGGGTGATGGTTGTTCCTCAGGAGCAGCCAAGAAGTCAAATCGTTCAGCACAGCATTAGAAGTGTATTGGTTACTGTATGAGGAAGGCACAGCAGTGCCTTGCTTAGGACTTCCCCAGGAAGTTGGTCAGTGGGGAACAGATCAGAGCTACTCCTGAACATGCCCTACACCGGGGCTGCCTTAGGCTGGGTCATGTGAGAGGCAGGAGAAGAGGCCTGCTTTGATAGTGGCTATAGTGTGTCATGTGAAGGAATAGTTAGCCAGGAGAATGCTGGGATATAAACCCTGTTTGAGCCAAGAGCATTGCTAGAAATGAAATTAATGCTTCTGACTCCCAGCTTAGTAACTGGGCTGTCTAACTTGTTGCAGTAGGGTAGTGCTCATTCCCTTGTTTGAAGTTACATTGAGCCTGGATGCTCCTTTCAGTGGTTCTGGGTGCTAGAAAAGTGCCCTATTTTCTGGCTACTGCTGCCCACACTAAATTGGCTGTAAGCTTTGTTGTTAACAATGCAAGTCTGTCAACAAATACCTTAAATAATTTCTGTAGCTTCTTCTCTGAGTCTATAAGGCTGACCAACATGTAAACCAGGAAGCTTTCACGTGAGCTTTGTTTGACAAGCTAGTTGTTAGAAACAAAAAAAAAAGAGACTAAAATAAAGGTAATTAGTAGCTATTGTCTAAAAGAAGTATGCCCAGTACCTGCAACATACTGCATTAGAACTTAAACAACAATAAGTGTGCTGAAGATTCTTCATACAATACAAAGTACAGTAATAACAATAGAATAGCAAGGTCCTAAACTGTAGCAAGTAAGGATTCACTCAAATACAGTAGCCATAGGCACAAAAACAATAGAAAGAAGTTTCTTACCTTCAGGAGGTCTCAGGTACATAGGGACCTCCCAAAAGATATCTTTGCTCTTCCTTAAATGGCCTTCCTCCTTTGCCAAGCCTTAAATTAGGTCTGGGAAGGGGTGGATCCTGACTCCACCCCTTCTGGTCATTCAGGTACATTGCATGCACCTGAGCTTCCCTCGGTTTGCCCCATCTTCGTACCAGGTGGTCAATCAGTTTGAAGCCCTGATATAGCATTTCCACTAGAGTTACAAAGCCAGATTCTCCCCAGCCCTTGATAACTGTGGGCAGTTAATTTTGTTATCACTGTTGGACAGTGCACATATAACTGGAAGTGGGCTTGTCCTGACTCAGTTACTAGCATGCAGTCTGTGTTGGTATCCAGACCTAGTAAACAAGGAATCATCATGAAGCTATTCATATTACCTGCAGTTTTATCTGTGGGGCAAATGAGTCAATAGGCTGAAGTTTCAAATAGTGACTTTATGCATCTGAGCATGTTTCATTTTGAAACTGTAGGTTGCCTTAATAACAATCCTTTTGAATATTATGAATTTGTATAATTAGCTTTCATAATGCAAAATCTCTCTTTGTTCCCTCCAATGAGTGTATGTAATTAGTATAAGACTTGTTAATCTTTTATTTTACATGTGGAATTAATAATCCAGTATAATTTAGTAAACAAAAGCAAACTTTCATTAAAACATGAACCTCATTTGTTATTACAGTTATAGTTTGGATGTGTATTTCCTTAGGCTGCATACTTTAGGTGAGGCTGACACACATTTCACCTCCCACTCTCAATAGGCTAAGAGATGAACTAGAATAAATCAGTCTGTCATAACTGCATTGTTTTCTTCCCAGTTTCTGCTAGGGTCTTCCAGGTCAAAGCCTCAGGTTGTGTATTGCTTATCAGTGAAAAAATATCTTTTTTATATGTAAAAATGTAGGGCCCTTTTGTCCTGATGTTCCAGTTTTAGGGGGCAGGGCAGCGTGCGAAAGAAACCGGAGCATTCAGACGATCTGATAATAGGATTTTTGAGGCCCCCTCCCTGGTCATTATTTGACCAATTGTAGGGCTCAAATGAGAAAAGGAGATTATGACTTTTATGCTTTTTTGCACATAAGTCTGTAAAAATTCCATTTCTTTGTGTCCGTCTTCTTAAGTCATACCAGTTTGCAAAATAAATGCCATAATGCTTGCTAGTTTATTTCTTTTGCAATCTACTTAGGATAGTCTTTTCCACAGTGTAGCCTGTCTGATGACAGCATGTAACATTGTTGTCTTCGCAGTTTCTGTTGGCTGACAAACACTATTTCTGAAGGCAAGGCTGAGCCTTATGTGAAGAAATCTTGTGTCTCTCAGTGTTTTAACTTGAGTAACTGTTTGTCATGCAGATAGATAAAGTCCTGCTTGCTTGGTTATTAGCTGAAAATAGCAGTAGATGAAATCGTGGGTGAGCTCTGCCACAAATGTTTGCAGGAGTGCAAATATTGGGTTCATAACTTGGTCCAGAGCCCCTGGGTAACAGTGGAGAAATGGCTTCTTTCTTATAAAGAGCTGTGGATTTGAATGTCCTGAAGTCAGTTATGATAGCCAAACTGAATGTCTTTATGGGTTGACCATTTTAACAGAGGAGTAATTTAAAATTCTTCATAGAAAAAGAGATATCACTCGTATAGTGAGAGATCTTGGAAGGGGGTCATAGGCTACGCATTGAGTATCTTCTTTTCATGCAGCTTGTAGGGCTGTGAAAATAAGGAAGTTAGAAAGGAAGTTCAATGAAGTGTTAATAATTGCATGTAAATACATGTGTATGCTTCTATTTTCAGTACCTAAGAAGTGTCTGTGCAGGAGGCAGTTGAGTTTTTTGACCTGTGCAATTTTAAAGTCACCTGTTGGTGAAATTTGTTTTTTTTTTCCCTCCTGATTGTTAGGGTTTACAGTGCAGTAAGTAAACCAGGCAGGTGCATGTTTTTGTAGAGGCTCTTAAAGGTTTACAACAAGAACAGGCACCAATTTGTTTTTAAGCAGCAATTTTCTTTAACTTCAGTTTAGTAGCTGTAATGAAAACGCTAAATTACAGCCTGAAGCAGTGATTGAGCACCTGGTGGGAAGGCCCACCCAGGGGAGCTCAGGTGTATGCAATGTACCTGAGTGACCAGAAGGGGTGGAGCCATGATCTACCCCTTCCCAGACCTCATTTAGGTATTGGCAGTGGAGGTGAAGGTGTTTCTTGCTGGAGTTCTCTGTCTACTTGAGGCTCTCTAAAGATAAGTAATTCTTTTTCTTATTTCTGTGGCTGTTGTGTTGGGGCTTGTTCTCATTTGCTGTATCCAAAGGCTTTGCTCTTCTGCTATTGTTATCCGATTATAGCTTTCCAGTAGCCTGTCTTTATTTACAGGGAATTGCGTTCTTGAACATCATACTCCATTTCCTGTGGTTTTCTAACATCAGCCTTGGGTAATCCAATGTGAATGTTTGATGTTAGCTTCAGAGTTTCTTTAATGAGTTACTCTGAGAATGTGAGTTGATTGTGTTCTGGTATAGAGACCATAAGTATCCCTGTTAATTGAAGAGTGGCTCTATTTGTATTATGTACAAGTTTTAAAAAAAATTATTATATAGAAATTATTATCTAAGCTGGGAGGTCTAGCACAGCATTAAAAGAGACCCTAATCTTAATCTCACAGTAAGTCTATAGCATAGAATTTATGTTGTGTACTGTTCTTAAGGTACTTGTGTTTTTCTGTTTCTACGTTTCTGATGTAGAACAATAGAAAAGTAACAAATTTCTCCTTTTAATGCTTTCTCTTTCTTTTACAGCTACTTGATTAGCAAGATGAAGCCTGCTAAATTGCACTATTGGATATTGGGTTGTTTTTCTATGGCACTATGTTGTTGGTGTACTTCAGATAAATTCCCTCAGAGGTAAGCTGTGATTTAAAACAGGTGACTCAAAAAGCTACTGCTTAAATAATCTAAATCATTGTTCTTATCTGTCATTAGCCAGAAGGTGTTTTATGAGAACTACTTTGCTGTTTCATCTCAGAAGCTTGGTTATTTTAAATACAGGTGAAAGATGCTATTTATTTTTCTAAGCTAGGACTTTTTTTTTTTTTTTAATTTGTGTAGGGAAATTAATATTCTACAGTGTTAGGGAATTGTTTTATTCAGGTTTCCTCTGTAGCAGTGAAGACTAGATAAAAGTATTAATAGCTTTCAGTGGTGCTATGTCTGATTTTTTTTCTGGAGCTATTTAGATAAATTGTGTAAAACCACACATGCATGTGAATGCATAAGAGAAAATGTGGCTATTATGAACTCACAAATCCAGAGGAAAAAACTGGCAAGTGATGCAATGTGAGAGCATCTCTACGGGAGCTGAGAAATAGCTTTCTCATGAAACTTTTTCTATAGCACCCTTAGCATGTATAAGCAAAGGAGATATGGATGTTAGCTTCCAGGGAATAACAACTTATTTTGACAGTTCTGCTTGTAATGCTATCAGCTTGTGCAAATTGCAGTGTTGTCTTTTTTTTTTTTTTCATTTGAGGTTTTATTATGTAGTGTAGTTGCTTCATAGCTTTTCATATCTTGTAATGTCTGAAGCAAGAGGTGTTTAGCCAGGGCGTCAATTTAGATTTACTGGAAAAAAAGAATCTTCTGTAAAAGTGTCTAAAATATGATTTACCCTTTCATCACTTTTTAAAGAAAGCTTGTAAACTTTTTTCTTCATGTAGGATTCAGATAGTACTTAAGTCTCTCTAAGTTATGTACCTCTTTATCAAGAAGCTTTGAAACACAAGTGTTTTTGTGAAAGAAAGTGATAGTATTCCTTCTATAGATCTTCCCTGGGTAAACATAGTAGTGTCACAACTTGTTAACTTCTAAAATGTTTTGAAATTATATAGTTAAGTACTTAAAAAAATATATAGTGTTTGTGTGTAAAACAATAAACCTCAGAAATGCTTACTTTATGTTACTTCTTGTAATTTTTAATTTTTTTAGTTCTAAGTTTTATGTTGTCTGGCAGCATGGTGACACTTGGATGAAATTACACCTCTCGCAGCATCAACTGCATTGTTTGTGGTTATCTGTAGTTTGTTTTTCAGAGGAGTACTTACATTTCCAAGGCTGTATACTTTATTTTCAGTTGAAAGCATCAATCAGAATTACAAGATTAATAATGTCCTAAGCAAGTATCTTTTTTTGTAAAAGTATCTTTTTTGTTGTAAAAGCTTGCCAGTGGATATTTTCCGAAATGTGAAGCAAAACTTATCCTCTATATCTTAATAAATGGGAAGCTTATCAAGCTACTATGCAGATGTGTTTAACAGTGAGGTTTCTAAATATGTTGTTTTTATGTAATTTGTTACTGTTTGATCCTACAGTGTTTGGAGTGTTAAATATTGCAGTAGAAGTTATACAGCACTGAAGTCAGCATGTAACCTCTGTAAATTGCTGGTATTGTGCTCCTGGCTGGAGGTGGTGTTCTTAAAATACTTGAGGAAAAAATAGTTTTGTTCTTCTTTCTACAGTAATAGCCATTCTCACACCTGGAAAAAGCTGTATCTTGCTCACCACTGGCCAGTGACTGTATGCAAGGTGAGATTTGTTTTTTTTCTCTTTTATCTGGACAAAGGGAGCCTTAGACAATAAATCTTTGAAAAGAGAATTAGTAAAGCCCATTGAGTATTTAATCTTGCTTGCATACTTGCATTTTAATAAGGGCACTGGCTGATCTTGGTGCAACTTCTGCAATTTTTTCTGTACTCTGGGGTACCACTAAACACGATGGATTGTGGTGTGTGCACTTCAAATGTAATAGTTAATGTGGGACGTGCTGTACACTAAGCCTTAATTGCTTGTCACGTGTTTTGTTAGTCCTCAACTTAACCTTGGACTTTTGCTAGACTGTGTAAGCAGACTTCCGTGCTTTGTCTGCCTGAAGACAGCTGGTTAGCACTTGAACTGTCTTGCATATTGAGGTTTAGCTTTAAAATGCTGGCTTCAAAGTTTCAATTTCATCAAATACAAATTCTATCTGGAAAAAGGGGGCCCTGTATAAAGCTGTTATGGCAAGTGTCTTTGAGCATTTCTGTATTTAGGGGATGGAAACAACAAAAAAAAAAATGAACCCTGCCCTGCTGTAAATCCTGTATAAAAGTAGTAACAGCAAAACTTGCTGTCAAAAACTTCTGTGGAGAATGGGATATGCTTATGATAAATGTGTGTGGGAGATACCAATACAAAAACTTAGCTGTATTTAGCTGAGACCAAGGAGTGGCCAGTAAGTTGGTTGTTTACTTTTTTAGTGAGTTCAGAAAACTGAAGTTAAAATCGTATGAAACAACATTTTTGTCTAGTTTCACCTCCTTGAGTCATAGGAAAAAGGGAGATACCAACTCTACTCCTATAAGTGCTTTCTTTTTTGTTCAGATTTTGTTAACCTGGGAGGTTCCCAAATTCAGTTTTGAATGTAAAGAAATAGATTATTCTGCATCTTCAGTTATTTAGGTGTGATTGCTGTGTTAAGTTAAAACTGCTGACGTGATGTCAAAAGGAAAAATGATAGCTGGGCAAAGCAAACTGCAAGTGTGTTATTGTTTAAGTTAAAAACTGCTTTGTTACAGTATGTTGTGCAAGCACTTATGAGTTGATGTATCTTGTGTAAAGGAACTTGATTACAGGTGAGGGCTTCAGTACATAATGTGTTTTTGACACGCGTGCATCTTAATGCCTACCTATTTTGTGTATTTGCGTGTGGAAAAAAGTGTTTCAGGTATTTGAAGTCCTGCAAGGCCTTTTTTTGCAAATGTAGTGGACGTGATTCATCATACCAAAAATTTGTGAATGTACCTCTCTCAGCTCTTCCTGTGCTTTAATCTGTACATAACTGTGCTCAGCTCTTGTTTTAATACTGAGTGTGTTCTGCACAATTAAGCTGGAAAGTACTGTTTTAGAAAAATGCTGTGGTAAGGCTCAACTTAAATTTTCTGTTCAGAAATCAGTGTGAATTTTGTTAGATGGAAGTAAGAGCTGCAGAAGGGCAAATAAGGGGGCTTGCCCTCCCTTTTTGTGGAGTTGGACACATCTTTAATTCAAGAACTTATGAAGGTAAATGTTATGATTGCAGCTTTTTCATCTTGGAGATTGTAAAAAACGAATAACTTTTGTGGGTTTTTCCCTCGTGAAATAGAGAAAATCTGATGCAAGTATGTATGCAATTTGGTTCCTGTTCTGGATAGAATAGGAAAAATGAAGAAATGGATACTAAACCCTGCTGTGATCTCTCTTACTATACACATGCTGGTGTTTTCCCATTTTACAGTATTGATTTTAAAAAAAAATTGGAAAATTGCCATGGTCAGAACTAGAGAGGAGGGTGAAGAAGCCATCCGACGAGTGCAGCATGTGACCGAATGTGTTACAGGTGGCAGTGGGCACACCGTGCTGCAGGCCTGCAGTGCAACACCAACTTTGGGAAATGTGTAGAAGAAACTGCTAGCTGGGTTAGCACCATGATTAGGGAGAGCAAGTCCAGGTGTTTCACAGACCTAAAGGTAAAATGATGCCAGATCTTTATTCATCTCTTCAGTCTGCTGTGTTTCAGCGCTGTGCAGCTTGAAGAGGCTTTTACTTGCTGGAAATAAGCTGTTGACTTTTGGTGCTCTGTCACTCAGCTGTTCTGAGTTACTTGGGGCACCCAGTTTGGTCTTGGGAGACTAAAAATGTTGGCTGTCTGACCACAGTTTGACTCTTTAGCTTTCCTTCTGACCTCAGAATGCTATTTCAGATAGGAAACAGCACAAGTCCTGGGTCTGAGCCAAAGCCCTGGTTGTTTCAGCTAAATTGAACTGAAACATGCAGTGGCATTTGGGAACTGTGGTTTAAAAATCGGATAAGGAACACAACTGTGCTGTTCATGTGCCCAGCTGAGCAAGATTGTTATCTGTCAGTCTCCTTTTCAGGGGATGTTTAGTCACTGGTCATTAACTTCCTGCATCTTGGGCTGGTTAGCTGAGCTCTTTCAACTCCTCAAAGCTTGTTTGGACAGGAGCAGTCTCATTAATGTTTCCAGCGTGTGTTTGTAAGAAAGTCCTGCACAGCCTACAGTTTTGCTGCTGCTGGCTTGTGGCATGTAGAAGGCAATTAGTGAGATTACAGGTCTGTCTCTGTGTTTCTCTATACTCCACTCTTGCTTCTGCGTCACGTGAAAGGCATTTGTGGCATAATTAAGGCAGAATGGGCAACGCAGAGTTGAAAATATGATATTTTGGGGGAAGAAAATCTGAGGAGGTTGTTATTAAAGAAAATTGTTTACCAAAGAGAGACCTAATTATTAAGCAGGGTAATCAGGGAAAACATGGTCATTTCATACATCACAAAATGACTGTAAAAACTTTTTATTTGTGCTCAGAAATATGTATTCCGCTCTAAATAATAGTTAATGTGTAGAGTATTTCTCCTGTATTAGCAAAAATCTTGACTGGAAACCTTGGTAGGAATGTACATTGTCTTTGCTCTTCACTCTCTTCCCTTTACTCAAAATAGCTTAAGAATACTTTCTAATTATTTTACTTGAAATAAGCACTTTTTTCTTTTATCTACTCTTAGTGTTTTTCCTTTTCATTATGCTAACAAGGCCACTCCTGGACTTCTAAAGATGGATGTGTGCTTGTCCAGTATTGCAGCTTATGTTTATATTTTTTATTTTGATGACTTTGCACCTCTTAGAAGGATCTGGTGATAAGAAAAATAATGAAAAATGCCACCTACAATATAGGATAAATATAGGGCTAACTCATTCATTTAGCATGGATCTTCCTATTAGCTCAGAATCTGTCCTTTTGTCTTCTGTTACTGCTGCCTGTGGGGATACCCTGGTGTTCTCTTGGTCTGTTTCAAAACTTCAGCTGTGGTCAACAGGCAACTATCACAGTTTCATGTACCTGGAATCACTGATTTGAACAAGCAGAATCTCTTGTATCTCTAGTGCTTTGGGCCACCAGTGAGTGTGCTTTGTTCATTGTTCTAAGCTATTATCTCTGGTCACATACAACATTTTGTTTTCTACAGATGAGTGCTAATGATTGTGAAGACCCTCCAGACTACTGGACAATTCATGGACTGTGGTATCATTGTAGATTGTTTTAATTTCAATCTGGAAAGAAAAATTTTCATACCAAAATGTTTAGGGCTTTTTTTTTTTCCAATGTCATTCTGTTTTATGATTGCTTCAAAAAAAGCCTTTCTTTCATTGGAAATTCAAAATCTGCTCTGATATAAAACTGGTGTGTTCCTGTATATCCTGTGAGTCACTGAGCTACAGAAATCTTTTCACGTGAGCATCTTGTTTACATTTGTCTTTATAAAATCACCACTGTTCTCAAAGAGAAAGGGAAGTAATGGCTTCTCCTCTTTCTTCCTGAGTACAAAGATTTCGTTAGTGACTCGTGACAGCATGTAAATATCTTAACTGAGCACAAATATTGTGAAAGTCTGGAAAAAACTAATTTACTTCAAAGGAATCAACTACATAACGTTGGTGTCAGTGACAGCAATTAGGAGGTTTTCATGACAAGTACATGGAAATATTCTCTATGGAAAGTTAGTAAACCGCATGTCCTGGGAGGATGAACAGCATTAAATATAGATTTCCAATGACTGTCTGATAATACTTGCTCAATTGTCACTTAATGCAGTGGTTGGGGAGCTCAGTGTTGTCAGTGGCATGATGTGCACGATTCTAACAAGACAGTTCCTATATCAGTACTTCCTCTGTACAGTATTACACATTGTGATGAATTGTAGGGCCTAATTAAGAGCCTCTACATGGGAAATGTTTTAGCCATAATTAGTGTACTGGATTTTTACTTACAAAACTTCATAAATGCTGATGGACAATTTGTTTTTTGCAAGTTTATAGCTATAATCTCATATTTAAAATTGAGACTATGATATCTCCCAGCTTTAGTAATAGCTAATATCTTTTTTCACTTTGATTTTGCTTCTTTAGGCCTGACAAAGGTGAAGAATGTAATAGGACGTGGCATTTCAACGTCACAGAGATTAAGGTATTTATTAAAAAAAAAAACAAACAAACATACAAACAAAAAAGCATCATCCAAACAGCTCAGTGTTTTTGTGCTTCTTATGTGCAAAATGTGTAGCTCAAAATCTGTGATTGTAGTTTGCTGAGAGGTAAGACTCCAGCAGTTGATCAAGTGTTTCTGATACTGCTTGAAGTGACAGTGCATGTGATCAGTAGCAGCTGTTCCTACCTGGTTTTGTGGACATGTGGTTGAACTTGTTAAGCCACTTCCTCTGTAGCAAGAAAACATCTAGGGAAAATAGGCACTGAATTTCCAATGATAACCAGTATTTGTGAAAAAGAGGTTACAGTCAGGTCATGATTTTTTTTGTTGTGTGTTTTTTTTTAATGTGTTAATTTATTAAAAATATCTACATCTGAGTTACAGAACAGGTTAGAAGGGATCTTTAAAGAGCATGAGGTCCAACCCCACCTTGCTCAAGCAGACACCTACTGCAGTTTGTCTAGGCAGCCTTGGTGTATCTTCAAGGAGAAAGACTCTGCAGCCTGTTCCAGATGTTTTCTACGTAGGAGTGGGGAACTTGATCATGTGATGATGAGAAGCTCTGTGGTTGAGCAATTTCTGAAGGAACAGCTGAAAGAAAATCTTACTAGTCGATACTAATGTATTTGGATGTTACTAAGGTATTTGCATCTGCCCGTTACTACCTCCAACAGCATTTCAAGAATAAGTGGGAGAAAGGACCTCTTCTTTTTCTGCAGATGAAGTTTCTCAGTGATGCTGAAAGATAAGGCCTCAGTTTTAGAAGAAAATACCCATTTATGTTGATTTTTGTTAGAAATAGCTTTTAAACTCAGCAGGTAAGTTTATCAAGAAACTGTGTTATTTCGTAGGATCTTATGTCAGACATGAGACGCTATTGGCCTGATGTGATTCATTCATCTCTGAATCGCACCCACTTCTGGTGAGTACAGACAAAACTAAACAACAACTTTGGATATTATTTTATGGGAAAAAGTCAATCTGAGTTAATTATTTTTCAGGGAAGGTGTTATGCATGAGAGGCAGCATCCAGGAAACCGCTGAAAGTGGTACTTGTAAAACCCCCCCTCAGTTTTCTTAATATAGCAGGTTCTGAAGAGGGAGCTAAGGCAAAGGTTTTGAAGCAAACCCTACTAAAAGTGAGCGGTAGAATGTTTGTTCCCTTTTTATTCTGGGGAGAGATGCATCTGCAGCTGATATTTAAATCTTGCACTGTGGTTGTGTTGTAGGGATGTCAGAACTAGCTGCAAGAGCAGTTTTCGGATATTTCCTTGCTAGCTTCTCTGCTTTCCTTTTGGTATTTCTGAACAGAGGGTGGAAATGGAAAAATAATTTGCATTGGGTGGTCCTAGCCATTTCTCTTCAGACTTCTATTTACTTTCCTAGCAGCCTAAAATCAGATCAACTCAGCATTTGTTTAGATATCAACCTGCATAAGGGAAGGGAGAAGGAGACTTTGATCTCTCCTGACAATGTTACTATGTGTATTTTCCTTTTCTGGTTTCTCATTGCTTCTATATCACCAGGTGCATGGACTGAAGAGCAGTATAGATGTTTGAGGCTGCACAGGCTTCAGTAGTTTGAATGTATTATTAAACTAAAATCACTGGCAATTTGATGTGATTTGTTTCTGCCAGATCTACTGTGAAGATAATAACATCAGATAAATGTGGCTTTAAATGCCGCCGCCTCCTGCTTTATTCAACTGTAATTACCTCTGGGACTTTCGTTTAGATTACTTCCTCCCTGAGTCACTAGGGCAGATCTTTGAAGGGAATGGGAGTCTCTTTTAATATCCTCACTCTACAGAAGATCTTTGTCCTCCAAGTCTTAAAATGGTCTTAGAAGTGTCTTATATCAGTCTGAATGCCAAAACTGTTCCTCCAGAAAAGTGATCGTGCTTCTCTGTACTCTTCTCCTTGTGTTGTGCTGGGGAGAGTATGGCTGTCTATTTCAATAGCATCGCAAATTTATGCCAAGTTAAACTGTTAAGGGAATAAGAAAAATGTGTCCTCAATCTGTTCCCTCCCATGTCCTGAATGCTCACTTGTTCTAACACAGATACCTTAATAGGCAGCAGGTATGAACAGATATAAAGTCTTTTTTGTTTCTGTTCGAGGCTAGCAAACAGTGTTTATCTCTTGTTATCATTAGTATAAAAATAATCTGAAAGTTAAGTTAGAACACTGTAACTAGTATTTTGATTGACAGAGTAATTCACTCCCTCTCAGTAAGGTAACAAGCACACTTTAATTGGCAATTCTAATTGCAGATTTTGTAAATGCAAGTGTTAAGCTTGTTGGAGGCCAGTAAGACCTTGCTGTATGTCTTAATTCAGTTAAAATAGTGTGTTCACTTCAATTTTTTTTTTAAATGTCTAGTATAAAATAAATGACTGAAATGAGAATCTGAAAATAAAATTAAGATTTTTCATCGTAGACTTGAAGGCACCTTAGGTAAGGAACAGAAGCAGCGACAAGCAAAATGGTTAAGTATCTTAGCATATCATATTGGGGTTTTTCCAAGACTGCCCTAATTGCTTACTGTGTTTCTTCCTGTATTTACCTCTTAGTTATTTCTGGCTTAAAGGAGGAGATAAAGATTCTTCAGGGGGATTAAAGAATGGCTGTAGATTCCTCTGTAAGAATAACTGTGCATCTTTGTTCACCTTGTTTACTAGTGAACTGTGGCCTTTGTTACAAAGTAGTGTGAATAGGATACAATACAATGCCTTGTAACAGGATGTATACTTTGCATCTCAAAATTTACTATCTGAAAACCCACTTCTTGGGGAAGTTTTAGACTTATTTTTTGAACAAAATAAAAATTTCTAAGTCAAGAGAATTCCCTTCAGGATCAGTTTATACATGTGATATACCAGAAGGGATCTGTGCTTACCCAGGACAGGTGGGTATCCCCTCATCTTCAACATTCTGTGGGCAGTTCTTGCAGGTGTGGGTTCTTACCGTTTTTCAAGCTGGGTGATTTCTGCAGTTCTTGGACTCACCTGACATGTGCCCAGTATTGTAGGCTGCATATCTCAGATACTGAGCTTGGGGAGCTCTGTCCTTGTTATATTTTTAAAAAAATCTTAATGTTTAGCATTTTTTTTTTTTATCACATAGGAGAGTTTATCAATTTCATTCCTTTGTGTTTTTGCTGCCACTTAAGACTCCATTTTTAGAACTTAACTGTTAGATATGTCAGTGTGGTATTTGTATCTTAAGAGCACCATCAAGAAAATGGTGAAGAAGGACAAATTATATTGTGGAATCCAATCTAATGCTGTACCCCCAAGTACTGTGGAAGTACTTGTGTCCTATGAAGAAAACAATGTTAAAGTTGTTGATGGCTAACATGTTCTCTGTGATACTGCTTATCTTATGAGTATGAGGAGGTACAGAAGGGAGGATGACCTTCACAAATGCAGGTGGCCATGTTCTGTATCCGTGTGCCACCCAGCTAAGGCTCAGCACAAGGACCTTGTCTAATTGTGGCCTATGTGAAGGATAAGTCTCAGTGAATAGCGCTATGAGATGTTCTTTCAATTTCTAAATAAATTGTTTATCATTCCTTTTTTTTTTCCTGCAACTTGTTTAACTCTCTTCCACTTAAACACTTCATGTGCCTGTGCTGAATGGTCAGAGTTAGCTGTATCTGCATCATGCTTTGTTTTTTTTTTTTCAATGTCACTGTGCTGCAAAAATGAAATTATGTGAAAAGAAACAGGTAGAGAGCAGAACCATTACTGACTTTAAGACAAATTCATATACATAACGTATAGCAAAACACAATACTAATCTGGAATGTCCCAAGTCCACGCTGTTGTCTAAGCCACTGTACCATCATTTCCTTTCTCTTTTGCATCTCTTACTTTTATTTGAAAACTTTTTCTCTTGCAGCTGCCAATATTGAGGACAGCTCATTTATACATTTCTAATGTGGCTTACCGTCCAGAAGAATTCTTCCTTAGCCTGATGTTACAAACCACAATGAGGGGCTTTAGCTTTTTTCTCACTATCCTTACAGGTTCAAAAGCTCTTGAAAAGTGCTTCCTCTAAAAGAAATAAGTGTTGCTGTAAATAATGTTTTATAGGACTTGAATTTTGGTTTCTTCCTATAGGAAACACGAGTGGGAGAAGCATGGCACTTGTGCAGCCTCACTTCCGATTCTAGATTCTCAGAAGAAATATTTTAGTAAAACCCTGGAACTCTACCAGCATGTTGACCTTAATGGGTATGTTAATGAACTCTCTGGTCTGCTCTTACTTCAGACAGTTTCTATGAATTTAAGATCTAATTTAAGAAAAGAGTCTAAAAATCTCATGGCATAAATAACTTTTAGTACTGGAGTGTAGAAGAGGGGTTTTCTGCTTTGAGAAACATGTCTCTGGTCATTTCAGTCTTGTAAGGCAGCATGCTTCGTTTCATAGTCACCTTCTAACACAAGCTGTTAAACTTTGAGAAGCTGTATCAGCTGTATCTCACTAACAAAAACTGTGAGACTTTAACTTCTAAATCAAGTGTCAAAAGCTCCAGATCTCTGAGTTGTGTTTAGGAAATACAGTTTTTATGCTCAGAGGGGAAGGCAAGCTGCAGACAAACTTGTACAGAGCATCCTGGGAAGGTGCTGAAAAATAACAGCAAGGAAGGTTGTCCAGAAGTGCAGTCTTCAGTTGGTGTGTACAGCTCTCAGCTTTCCTTTCAGAAGTAACCTCCATCTGACATTCTTGCTTTGTCCTAAGAACTGATTTCTCCTAATGTTTCCAAAGCACTTGCAATTGTAGATACACTACCTTGATAGAAGTGTTGGAACTTGTCCAAGCACTGTATGAACATATCATGGCTACAAATGAATATCAAAAGTCCTACCCTGGTCAATGCTTATTATGGGTGGGAAAACATTTAACTTGGGCTTGTTGATCATGAAACATCTCTTTGTGCTGGAAGACTTTATCTGGGAGATGAGAAAAATTCTCCTTTTGTATTTAGAAATGTATATGTATTTAAAAAATCTGGTTCATATTTTCTGAGCGTCTTGTTCAAGCAATCTGTTTAATAGTCTTATTTGCTTTGCATACGCACAAAGGAAATCTTTTTTTCATCCCACTCATGTTTTTGCAGGTGTCTTGTAAAACTTAATCATGCTTTTCTAAGCACAGCGCATATTGTATTTAATGTTAAAACTAACAGTAACTGATAAACCAACTGCCTAAGTAGCTGTGTGACTAGAACATCTTACAGATGGCACAGTGACCGACTGTGGCTCTAAATCAGCATGTGTAGTGGAAAAAAAATTAAGATTGTAACATCTTGAAGTTAATTGCTCATAGCATGCTCCTCACTGAGGGAGGGAACAAAGCACCCACATAATTAATTTCATCTTTGCTGGAAAATGATTGCTAATGTTCTCATTACTTCATTTATGCTTTTAGGAGGGAAAAGTAGTGTTAGAATGATTACGAGTTCCCTTAAAAAGATCTTTAATATTAAGAGGATATCATACAGGCTCCTGTAAAGTGATGATAGAACATTGTGTTTTCATTAGCAAGTAGATCCTTACACAGTTGGGCAAGATCTCCCTAGTGCAGAACTTGACCTTGGAAGGGCTAAGCATTATTAGCGCTCATCATCCGAAGAGATGCTGAACATTTCCATGTACTGCTGAAGAAGCAAGGAAGCTGGTATTCTAAGGCTCAGCACCTGTTGGGTCCTGAGGTTTGCTGGCAACTGAAAGTGTGAACTTCACTCAGGACTGAATCTAAAGGAAAGTGTGTTTAAGCCAAAAGTTGTTGAGAATTACCTTGTTGCTCTTATATGAACAGCTGTCCTGTTAAAAAAAAAAAACATCAAAACATTTCTAAAAATCACTTTGTAAGTAACCTGACATCAGTGTTGATCCAGATTCTGTGTCCTAGTGGCCAGAGCACACGAGTTAGTGTGCCCTTGATGCAAGGGAAGGGTGCCATGTTAGCTCTCAGCAGTGCAATCTGGAGATCCAGCAGGTGATAGTAACATAGTCTTTTTTGTTTGTTTTCTGAAGGCACGTCTCTCTCCTGGCTTCTCAGAGTAAAGTATAACAGTGGGTTCTTGCTGACCCTGCTTAGTTAATGGGAAGTTGCTTTTAAGAAAAGGACACATTCCCTTGGCCTGGCAAAGGATGGAAGACAAGTTTTCCTTGCTTAACATAATTTTAAGTTGTCACTGACATTATTAATTTACCTAATGCTTGTGAAGTTATATTTCTATACAAGAACCATGGAAATGTTTTGTCTTTCCTTTAGTTTTCTCCTGAAAGCTGGGATAAAGCCAGGCAGTACATACTACCAGGTAAGAAAGGACCTTTTATAAAAGCGGCATCACGTGTGTACTTCCAGCAAAAGTCAAATTATTTCTAGAGAGTAAATGATCTTTAATTGCATGTGTTATATTTAAAGTTGTGCTTCATCTTAAACTTTTTGCAAACTTACTGTTGGAAAATGTGGTAGTGACTTATTAATTTTCACAAGCTTTTAAATTTTTCAGATGGCTGATATAAAGGAAGTGCTTACAAAACTTTATGGGGTTACACCAAAGATCCAATGTCTTCCTCCAGAAGAGGTAACAAAATAAATAGATAAAACCAAACACAACCACACAAAAGCCCACAAAATAATAACATCCGAACAAACACATTTTTATCAAAAATTTAAAAGAGTAAAAATAGTGAAAAATCTGCAGCACAGCAAAGCACGGAGTGTTCCTTGTGCGTGCAGCTCCTTGGAAATTGGGTGTTGCTCAGTTCCTAGAATTGAGTACACAAAAACATTACCTGCATCCTGGCACCACTGAGCTCAGCTTATGTTACTGTTGATATATATCCATTTCTTAACACAGAAATATTGTTAATGGAGGGAAGCGTCCATTCTTCATGCCATAGCTTTGTTCTTAGTGTAGGTACTCAGACACTGGGAGCTGTGGGGTTTTTAAGCCCTATTTGTCTTAAACTTTGTATAGGCACCTCTTACAAAATGCTGTACTTATTAGACTAGAGGTAAACTTTATATGAGTACTTTCTCCTGCTGTTGCTGAAACATAACTGCTTTATAACAAATCAGCAGACCCAGTAAGAATGAGCTGAAAGGAGCTAGTTAATGCATTGCCCTTGACAAGGGTACTGTCCATTAAAAGCAGTCTTTAATTCACTGTGAATGGTTTATGTTTTGCTTGAAGTTATTCGCTATACAGAACCATTCAGAAATAAAGCAGTTTAAAGGCTCGTTTCTGAGCTTGTTCTCAAAAGCCCCTATCTGAAGAGGTATGACAGTGTTTTGATGGTCATAGGTCCAGTTTTTCCTTTTGAGCTATTGCGGTCTAATGTTTCCATTTCTTTGTGTTTTTCCTTGCCAAGATTGTACTGTGAATTGCAATACAGCAAAGAATGTAGTACATAGGCTTTGCTGTAGCATAAAGTACTTGTTCTCATTATCTGAACTAAGAATGCTTTTGGAGGAGTGAAGTAGTAGTCTGAACAATATACGGATAGGCTGCGTAGTTGTCAATTTGTTTCCTCTAAGGTGACTCTACTTTAAAAAAACAAACACACCAAAAAGCCACAGAAAAACCCCCAGCAACAACAGAAATCCATACAAGATAGTTTCGTCCTCTTCTGTGGATCTTATTATTTCAGCTTGATAAAAATGGTTTACCACACTTGCTAGAGTTACGGCCCATACACAGAGAGCAGTTTTATGAAAACTTCCCAAGATACAGTTGCTGATGGAGTTTAATAGCTCTTATGCTATCAGCTCATTTGCTTTAGTAGTGCCCTGAGATTCTTAGAAGTTGCTTCATGTGAAAAAGAATTTAATGTTAAAATTATCTTTAAATGTATTTTTATGTTACTCTAAGCAACAAAGGAATATGAGTTGAATGTGGCTTTGCAGAGGGATGCAGTCACTTCTCTTTATTCTTAAGGGTTTCATAACAGGTCTTTTTCCACATATACTTTGTGTGTGCATTCTCTGTGACTTTGCCAATCTCCATTCCTATAGCAAAGAATTATTTCTTTAATGCCCACTGTGGGTTATTTTAGCCTGTTCTGCAGTCCGAAAGTGATGTGTCCACCAATCCTGGCAGCCTGCTTTGGTATTCTCTTCAGTAAAAACTTCTGTAAAACCAAGGTTTTTTTTCTCTCTTTTTGGAGAGCTTTCTTTGGTTCAGTTCCCATCCTTCTGTAAAAGAGTTGGTGGAAGGTGCCTTTCAGGTCAGACATATCCTTTAATATGCTCAGAGTTCAACTAGAGCTCATTGCTAAGATGAGCAGCTTCTGTGTTCTGGGCTAGTTTGCTAAATGGTAAGATAATCTGCCATGATATTTCTTAAGTCTTACTAGTTATGCACATTCCCCAAACTGTTAGTGAATTAAAGTACTGGAATGTGTTTGCTTGTCTACAAGTGTGTTCTATAAGATGTTTGTAGTGGATGCTTCCAGTACTTGTCTCCTTCACATTTTTACAAAGATAACTGTGCAAGCAAGCACTGCTGTATTCAGTAGGTAAGGCAATATATTTGACAAAATGGTTTATTTTCTTCTTTGTAGCAAGCTGATCTTATCTCTTATGTTTCTAGAGTGAAAAAGCACAAACACTGGGTCAGATTGAATTCTGCTTCACCAAGGAATTGAAGCTGAGGAACTGCACAGAGCCAAAGGGTGAATCCAGCCAAATGCACACCAGCTTGCAGCTTGTGACAGAGGAGTTATCTGTCTGCAATGACACTCTCCCAGTCTATTATCCTTCACAAGTCCAAGATCACAAATGGAGCCTCAAGAGCTTGAAAAACTTCTTCAACAAAACAAGTTAATGACAACAATCCCTTAAAGTCATACCTTGGAAAGCAATTTTGACTTAGCAATATTACAAAATCTTGCCTGTATCAGGTGTTCTGAGGGCACTTCTGCTTGGGGAAAAGAACCAAAAAAATGCTTTGGCCATTATAAAAGAAAATAGTTTGCATTGTAATACCAGCTATGTAGGCTGGAGTCTTGAATTGCTGGTCTGGTACAGATGAAATCAGAATCTGATTTAGAGCTCTGTCTGTACTTCTTGGCTTATTTTATAATTTGAATCAGTGTTCAAATAAGCTGTGATGACTTAGTTTCATTTGCAGTTCAATCTGCCACTTCAGCCACATGTTTTTTTGGCAGTGACTCAGGGTAGCTAAGTTATTCTTCATTTTAAAAAGATGCTTATCAACTTGAGATGACAATTTATTGAAGGGAATATTGTAAAATGGAAGAACTTGAGATCTGTCTGCTTTGTGTAAATATGTTCTCCAGAAGCACTGTAGCATTAAACCTTTCCTCACTCAGATTACAGGTGCCCAAAAACGACAACCTTTTAACGAATATACTTATTGGCATCTGCTAAAAGAACCCCGAGATTGTACTTGCAGCCTCACCTGTTCATAGGTTGATTTTGGCCCAGTGACTAATACCCTCATGAAGAGTGACTGGTTTTAAATTGTCTGCTTTTATAGGAAAATAATATTAGACCCTAGAAATATTCTTAATGTTTAACAAATTTGAACAATTAGCAATTAATCCCATAACAATAACAAGCCACAAAGTTGCATGCTTCCAAGTAAGACTGATTTAGATGAGATCCTCTACACAGTGCTATGGTGATGCAAGTGTCTCAAATTGTCTTTGAAAGACAATTAGGACTCAAAGAACCATCTGTTAGAGAAGTGTATTACTGCAAAAATGGTAAAAGCAAGTTTCTGAGTGGAAGGTGATTCAAAGACCAGAAATTATCTGTTGTGCATTGGTATTTTTGGCCATTTTTCAGGGAGTGCTGTGATGATCCAGTATTTTCTCTGGGGTTGACTTTAATAATTGTGTAATATTCTGGTAAGAACAGTAAAGAGCACACTATAAAACTTCTGTGTATGTTTGTGTATGCATTGTACATGATATATCACGTCTGTTTGCAATTAAGAACACCAATACAGCTTGATTATGAACGCAGTTCTCAATTAGAACAACTGACTTCTCAAAATCTGTAGATGTTGTCATCTTGGGAGCAAGGGTAACATGAGAAAAAAGATATAAAATCTGTAATGGTACACTGTGCTGTCAGATGAATGGTTGCTGGGGTTGCTAGTTATTTTAATTCCTCTTCACAGCTGAAGAAAAGCTCAAATAGAAACAATGGGAGTATTGCTGGTTCTTGTACAGGCTTTATGGAAGCTTGAGTCAATAGCCTGATTTTTTTTTTTTTTGTAAATTGTAGTATAAGTTGTTTTACTTTATATCTTCAAATAATGCTTAAGGAGACAAAATATATTATGTACAAAATCTCCATAGTTCAAATGTATTGCATTAGTTACATATTGCAGCCCACAGCTGCAAATACCAGCTTCAGAAGGAAGTAGCATAGACACAGCCTTTATAGTGTGATGCTACACGTTCAAGCTGATTCTTGCAAAATGGTCAGCAGATCAAGACAAATCGAAGCTATTGACCTCTGCAGCAGAGCAAACAGTGCAGCTTCCATATACTTTTTGGCCTTCTGCTCAAATGCAAGCAATGTGAGGGAGCTGCCAAGTTCCAGAACTTAGAGGATAACCTGTATCATTTGAAATGGGAGAGGAAAAAGGGAGGCTGCACAGCCAGCAGTACGCTGAACAAGAATCCTGCTACTGAATGAGAAAGTGATTGATGAGGGCTAAGTCAAGATGAACTAAAAATAAATCAGAGACAGAATCTCAGCATGGCTGAGGCTGGAAGGGACCCCCTGGGTGCATCTGGTCCAATCCTGCTCCAGCAGGGGCATCCAGGCCTTTGTCCAATACATTTAGTATTTCAGCTTATATATTAGCAATATATGCAACTACTGTGACTTGGTATTGATAATCCCACTTGTGTAACTTCTAGGATGATGGGAAGGCTTTTGAAAAACAATTGGCTGACTTATGCAAGCAACTTCAGAGATCTGTACTAAGGACTCCCTAAGGACAACCGAAAGAGCAGATGGATGAATGGTAGCACCAGTTCAGACCAAAGATTATGGCTATCCCTATCAATGACTCGCAGCCAATTACCAACCTTGGCAATTGCTTTTCATCAGGTTGTATGTAATTCTAAGAGTTTTACTAATACAATTTAAGTACGGGAGGTAAACAAAAGTATGTTGGGAATCTCAGGAATTGCTTTCAGTTCTGAAAAGTGGTGCTTACTGCCTTAACCAAAATAAAATCTGTCAGCCTTGAAAACTGAACACATCCTGAGGAAGATGAGTTTTATTTTTTTCTGCATCATTAAATTAATTTAACTAAATCTCAACAGGGAAGTTGTTTGTGCAGTCTCAGTGCTTTAAAACACTAGTCAGCTCCACAAAGGGATTTAGCTTTTTTATACCGGTTGTCTGTCTGCTCTTATGCACAATGTGTAAGTATTCCATGGTGTGTAGGTCAGAGCACAGGCTCTCATCTTTTCATGGTCAGCTCCTGTTCTCTCTATTGCTCCAGCACAGATTCCTGCCTCAGCTGGCCCTTGCTGTCTGTCAGAACAAAGTAGGGCCCCATCACAGCAGCAGGGCTGTGGGGCCTACAAATGTGGACAACACAAGTGCCTGCAACAGCAAAGCAGTTGCTGGCTTTGGCAGTGGAGACGGTAGCTTTTGAGAAGTCCTTTTGTATTCAGACCACTCAGCTCTGGTGTGGATGTGCTTCAGGCAGTTTTGCTCTGCTTCGATCTGGCTCTGATCACCATTAAGCAAAGGCCACAGAAGGTTAGTGGCGCCACTAACATTGTTATTGCTGCCTGATGATGCAGGGGAAAATGTCAGGACTTTGATAGTCACTTTCCCAGTAATGGAGCAATCAGTGGTAAGGAACGATATATTTTTCCTGAGTTTGGGCTGCCTTGCTACTTGGGTAGCTTCCTTGATGAGGCTCATCTCATGCCTTCTTTCCCTGCAGACGAGGATTCCTTGCTATGCACAGTTGTGTTATGCCACCCAGACTTGATATACATAAATAATGCTTTTCTGAAGGGGTTTCGGTTACTTGTGCTTTGGAGATAACAAGTTCTGGTGTACAGGCTCAGTGAGGCCTGATGCAGGAGAAGGACAGATTATTCACCACGGAATTTTCTGTAACTCACACTATTAGGAACCTGTGCTCTACATGCAAATCAAAGAGAAGCCCAAACAAAATTAGCGAGAGCAGCAGTTACCATGTAATAATTACCACCTTCATAAACAAGCCTGATGCATCCCAGTGGGTACCTGCCATTAGATTACTTCTGCATAGCACAGCTGAGTAATACTTGCTACTGTCGGTGCTGGGGAGAGGCCTCTTCCCCTGCAGGTCCCTGCTGCAGATGAGGGAGTTGTCTGTGCTCCAGCAGAGGCACAGTGCCTCCTGGGATAGGAAGAGCTGACCCATCACTAGTGCTTCCCTTCCACCCAATTGACTTTCCACAGGTCCACCTCTCTCGTTCCATGGGTTAAGCTATGATCATGAAGTTGTCTCTCCGAACTTTTTGTGCTGTCAGTTCTCAGTGCCAGCTGTTACACATTCATGCTCAAAACAATGCAGAGATTCTCAGATATTTACCAGGTGCCTGAAGCATGCATTTTTGAAGGAGGCTGATGAACTGACAGGTGAAGCAGGAACAGCACTCATCTCCGAGGCACACAGATATTCAGGCTGATGGTGCAGGTGTCCTGCAGGGAGAGCACAGCTGGCCCTGCCCCAGTTACCCTCCCAACTCCACATTTCTTAAGAGACTACATTTGCACAATTTGCAGGGCCTTCAGTGAGCAGTCTGTCACTGTCACTTCTGAGATCTAATGCACGATTGCCATAGTGAAATAGCGCCAAGACACAAACAGTCCTCTTATCTCCAGAACATCATTTTGTTTTCTCTTATATTCCCTTCGTTATCCTCAGGGAAAGACCAACTGTGCTCTTTGATCTCGGAGAATAGCCAAACCATTCATGAAGACTCAGATATTGCAGCAGAAAAAATGTCAACTCTCATGGACAAAATGCACACAAAATATTTTTCTTCTCTTCTCCCTCCCTTACCCTTTCCTTCTCTTACTTCCCCCTTTTGTTTTGAGAGATTCTGGCTTCAGGGATCACTGAGGGACCTGAGGAGGGTAGACAGATTGATGGATAACTTTTAATCTGTTATTCATTATAAAGGATTGGGGGTTGAAACTTAATGATGAACACAAACCATTCTGTACCTCCACACCTATCCCTCTGGCACCTGTTATTTGACATTTTTGTTTGATTAGCAGGTTTGCTGTTACACTCACATCTGACTAAGAGTAATGTATAAGAAAAAAATAATTAATCTAAAAGATGGTTATGCTCAATTAACAGTCTGGGATATCTGTAATTACTTAAACAGAAACATGGCACAGTTGGTGTTGTCCGTCTGGGCAGATGGGAAAACAGGGAAATCGTAGTATCTGTTTTCTTACTCAGCTCTGCTGCTGTTCCTGTGTAAGCAGCTTGAAATCTGGTTGCAGTTTTAAGTCCCATGGAAAAGAAGGCAGACTTCCATGCATTCATTCTATGCAAAGGGGCATTTCATCACCCATAGGTCTGGACATATCATTACAGTCTGAATTTTAAAAATACCTCAAGTTTTGGAGGGAATCAGAGCATCTGGTCTCTGCAGTGCCACTGAAACCCTGGTACGAGCAACAGAAGACCAGCTCTAAACCTGGCTCCTTCCAGGGATGACTGGGAACATATCAAGCTGCCTGGGGGCAGTGGACTTGCAGAAGTCTCTCTCTCTCCCTTCCTAAGCCTTTTGGGGGAAACCAGGTGAACCAGAGTTTCCCAAGATCAGACCTGATACTTCTCATGCCCCGCATCTCCCTCATCACATGAGTTTTGCAGCCACCTCTTAGGATTTGATAAGCAGCATTTTTAAGCATTTTGTGTCTCTGACTGAATTCTGCTGGAGGCCACCAGTGGTCAGTGCTAGAAACTTTAATGAGGCAGCTTGCTTTATAAACTGCAGAGAGCCAGATGGAGCCAATTCTGTAATCCTGAAATATAAATTATGTATTATTTAATACAGATTCTGAAGTCCCTGCAGGATTGCAAATCAGCCACTTAATAGCTTTTCACTTTAAACATACTGAACTCTGTAATAACTTGATGTCATTCTGAACACAGTGATTAAGTATTCAGTTTACAAGACAAATGGAGACTCATTAGAGTCAATCAGAGAAGAATAACATGAACAAGAACTGTCGGTATTTATAATAGTTTCAGAAAAGAATATTTTACCAGATACTTTGGAAAAAAAAAAAAAAAAAAAGCTGCTGCTTTGTTATCCTGTGAAAGTACTGCCTTCTTCATAAGAACTTCTAATGAGATCTCTTCCAGTCCCGATGTTTTATGGTAATCTGACTGTACGACGCCATCGTACGTCAGTGTAAAATTAAGTGGTGAGTGTGGCAGTGTCTCTCCTATTGACTGTTTCTTCGCAATCTATTTTAAGCTTTTGCTATTGTAATTACCAGAATGAAAGGAAGCTTTACTTTACGTAATGCAATAGGAACTGAATCAGCAGCCAGTGACTTCTAGCACACTGGCCAGAAAATAAAAAAGCAGCAAGGGGAAGGAATATTTGATGTGCTTAGTTGGTCATGTTTGCTTAATGTGGAAATTTTTCCAGTAATTTAAAGATCAATGACATGAGGAACACAAGGTACATTTAGTTAGATACACACATTCCAATGTTTATGATTCCAGTTTCTTGTTACTTCAATTCCATCCATCTCTGTAAGTTTTTTACTGTATTTATCCTACTTTTTTTTCTTTTTTACTGAGGTTGCATGGGCTTTGGCTTCCAAAAGTCAAATACAAATGTCAGAGTAATGCTAATATATCATAGCCGAGGAATTGGAATAAAATTATTTCCACTTAGTCAAGGATTTCAGAGTGAAATATGAAGTAGTATCATGAGTAGGTTTGGAGACAGAAAGTCATAGATGGATGCTGCTTTTCAGAAAATTGCTGAGTATTTATTTCCCTGAAATTCTCTGCAGCACAGCAACAGCTGTGGGCTCCAGACACAGCATTCAGGGTTCCTATTGATTAAACATGGTTTTATTGTTTAAAAGAATCACAGTCAGGCTCTACTAATTAATAAATAACCAATGTATTCCAAATTACTTGCAATAAGGCTCCTGTTTTAACTCCCTGTTTGCAGTAACAGCATGATTCTCTTCCAGGTTATGTGGCATTATTTGTATTTATGGTAGGGCTGTGTTTTGCACCTACTTTTTGTGAAGATAAAGTTGGCATGGCCATCTCCTAGAATCTTGAAGTCAGTTTTGTATTCATTAAGAGATCATGGAATCATAGAATAATTAGACTTGGAAAAGACCTCCAAAATCTTCTAGTCTGTTTACCTACGACCAATGTTTCCCACTAAACCATTCCCTTTATTACCATGTCTAAACATTTCTTGAACTCCTCCAGAGACAGTGGCTCCACTACCTTCCTGGGTAGCCTGTTCCAGCACCTGACCACTCAGAAAATAATTTTTTCCTAATATCCAGCCTCAGTCTCCCTTGGAGAAACTTGAGGCAAATCCATCTAGTCCAATCACTAGTTGCACGGGAGAAGAGGCCAACTTCCAGCTCACCACAACCTCCTTTCAGTTAGTTGTAGGGAATGATGAGGTCTCCCCTGAGCTTCCTCTTCTCCAGGCTAAGTAATCTCAGTTCCGTAAGCCACTCCTCATAAAGCCTGTTCTCCAGACCCCTCAGAGCTTTGTTGCCCTTCTCTGAACATGCTCCAGAGCCTCAACATCTTTCTTGTAAAGGGCCCAAAACTGAACACAGTACTTGAGATACTGCTATTCCAAGACAATGGAAATTTGTATTTAAGTAAGAGAGCAGAAAGTTTTGCAGAAAAAAAATAATATTACTTAAGTAATATTAGTAATTTTGCTTTAGAAAAGTAATTATGTTTTCATAGAAAGAAGGGAGAGGTTTTGTCTTCATTTTCCTATTCCACATGTTGAATAAAGACTCTGAGAGGGGGATCATGCCTTGATGCAACCTGCCTGGGCTTTGTGTATTTATTGGGATTAACTACTACTCAAACCGCTCTGGATAAATTAAAACAGAGAAAAATTCTATTTGCATAATACATATGACAATAAGCAGGATTAGTTTTTATTGTTTTTTAATTTTGTTTTGTATTTTTGGCATTTCAGATTCTGCTAGTTGTGATTTTTTGGAAGTATTTCATTTCAGTTTTGGGAAACATTTTTCAGTTTGTGGATAAAAAGTAGGTTTTAGTCATAACAAGGGATGATCAATCTAGCCTTATCCAGGTTGGACAAAGAGCAAATTTGTACCCAAACTCATCTTGAATATTTTTGAGTCTCACATAGTGGTCACTGTCCACATTTTCATTTCTGTCTTGGAAGAGCAACTTCCCAAGCCAACCTTTTTCTGATAGCTAGAATTTTATTTCCCAATGAACCTTTCCTAGAAGCTGGACTCCTATACTTCATCGATCAGGATGCAGCAAAGATACTTAGAAGAGCATTGCAACGTGGTGGGCCACGTTATATTCTGTAGATGAACAAAAGCATCACCTAAATGAAAATTCAGCTCTGAAATCCTTGGGACTTCTTGTACATCTGATCTGAGCTTTTGCTGAGCTGATATTAGCCTTCTTGCTTTGGTTTGTACAGAAGAGAGGAGGAAACTGAAGGACTAAGCAGCTTGTTGCAATTCATACTTAGAAGTGAAAACAGATGTGACTTGGCCCTCATGTGGTGCTGCATATATTAGGCAAAACTACACTGCAGCCTTAGTTGCTCTGTTCTGTTGTAAGCTATTGCAAGAGATTTAACATAAGGTTGGTCTGTGTAACAGAAATCAATTAAAAATGATAATATTTTGTGCCTACAGGTGCCATTTTACAAGTAAAATGACTACAGGAGCAAATAGAATTTGAAAGCAAAATATCCTGTGTCTGAGTTCAAAATGTGCTAATTGATAGCATTAATGCAAATTAACATCAATTTTAAAAATCTTCTGAGACAAATTTCATGTCACCCGAGTAATGTGCGTTGCTTACATGGAGACACATTTTTGCTGTCCTTGAAAACTACATAAACTGGAGCTGCTGGAAATCTGCACTGTGCAGTTAGCCCAACAAGTGAGTTCCGATGGTGTAACCATCTGTGGAGAACATGGGGCCTAAGAGAGCTTTGAATGTCACAATGTGTGTTGTTCCATGGCAAATACCACTGCAAATTTCTGTTTGGTTGGATTTGGAACATCCAAGGATGAAAACCTTGCCTTCTTCTCAAGCAGAATAAGGTCAAGTATCAGAATGTCCCAAAACCTGACATCCTACCTAGAGGCTGCAGCCTCTAGGTCTTCCTGTTGGATATTTCACTTTTAAGTCTTTGAGTGTTAGAGGTTTGAAAATGGGTATCAGATGAACAAGGGATAATTTGATCAACTGAATTCAGAAAAAAAGTAAACGAATGAAAGAACTTTGTAATAGCAGCATGCTTATTTTGTGAATTTAAATCAAGCCCAACCAGTAGGCTCAGCCCAACCTAAATTAGCCACTCTGCTCCACTGCCCATCTGTATCCACTTCCACAACTAAAACAATATATTTTTTTTAATTCAACAGGCTATTGTGAGGCTTTATTGTTGCTTATGGCAAAGCTGGTGATGTTTTAGTAGAAACTGCATCAGTTATTGCTCAAGTGAGAACATCCTGACATAAAAAATTAATATTTTCCAAACCCCAATTAACTAAGCTGAATGAAGATTCAAAGATAGGACTTATTACTGATGATCTGTAGAAGTGATAGGTATATACTTATTTCTAGAACATTTAAGTCAGCAGTTACTTCAGACATTAGACAGTGGAAAGATTTTCAGTAGAAATTTGAAAAAGAGAAAATAGTAATATTAGGCTAAGTTTTAAGGACAGTTTGAAAGCTGAAATTGTGCACACTGACAATTAAAGTAGCTGAAGCAAATATAACTCTATTGACAATAGATGACACAGGGGTCAGCAATCATTATGGTGCTAAAATCAGATGACAACAAATCAGAGATATTTGATAACCACGTGTATCATCTTTGCTAAACAACGTGCCTAAGAACATATATTTCAATATTAAGCATACTAGGATTGTTGTGGAAACCACTGCAAAATAACATTCCCATATGACTGCCAATTGTCAAAATAACAATCATAAAGGAGAGAGTGGGAAGAGAAGAGACAGAAAGATAGCCAGTGCAAAGTAGCTTCCAGATATACAGTGACTGTAAGTATTCTTTTAAGTTCCCAATCCTTGCCAGATTTCCTTCCCTTCATATCCCAAGCAACTATCTCCACTCATTAAAGTTAGAAAAATGGAACAAGTGGAATACTTCTTCAGGAGTTTTGGGGGAATGAGAGAACATTAACTGATGAAAAATTGGTTATGGCCTTGTCTGGAAAGGGTTTAGATCTCACCCTTTGTTATATCAATGCAATTATAGCAGAACAAATTGTTCTTAGTATAATAGGGTTTATGCCATCTGCAAAGTAATTCTCACTCCTCTGGTATTGTTTGCTTCTATGTTAATGGACTAGAGATACGCTGCACAAACTGACAGTGTAATTCCATGGTTGCTTTAATGGAAGTACATGAGCTGTTGATACGTGGTCAAAAGTTATTAACTGAATCAGTTGTGTTCAGCTGCAAAGCTGCCATTCTTTGCTGACTAC
The DNA here is from genome assembly GCF_019238085.1 of Lagopus leucura. Classification (NCBI taxonomy): domain Eukaryota; kingdom Metazoa; phylum Chordata; class Aves; order Galliformes; family Phasianidae; genus Lagopus; species Lagopus leucura. The sequence goes on along the minus strand of NW_024962252.1, from coordinate 61,300,492 downwards.
ACAAGTCCAGCTTGCTAGAGCTTTGTTCTTATTCTTCACTCCTGAATATGAGAGGTGAAACTCACTCAGATTGTTGAGACTATACAAGTGACCCTTGAAGCCGCTTGTATTCATCACAAGGCCATCACATTTAGGAGGTTATCCATAAGAGCTAGTGATTATCTTTGCAAGTGCACAAGGCTTTCCACCTTTTCAGTGGCTGACGCAGAACACTGGTACAACAGGAAGGAAATAAAGCATGAGATTCTCACTTGCTAATAGCATTTTCTTCTTTTAAAGCCAAAACTTAATTACCAGAAAAGACCTTCAAAACAATATGAATTTGTAGTTAAAGGCTACGTTTTCTCTTGAGCAGACTAATGCATATGTATACTGGTGGCTGAGTGGTCATTAAATTCCAAATCTTTTGAGGATCTCTAAGCATCATTTTCCTTCATTGCACCTTTGTGCTACTAGGAAAATCCTAGGAAAGTTTGTGTTCATGCAAAACTTGCCACCTCAAGACCTCAGAACATTGACACTTATGTCATGTCAAATTCACTTGCTTGAGGTTAAACAGTGAATTTAGGATTCCTTCTTTACATGACTGGAATTATTTCTTATTGTCTCTGTAGTTAACACGGTTTTATAATTTTTTAGTTACAACATGCTCTGATCATAAGGTTTTATAGGGTTTTGAAACTTGTTTGCCCGACCAACGAATCATAGAATCTAATACTACTTTTACCACGTATGTATGTTGAGTGATATTTCTGCCTGAAGGCTGTTTAGGGAAGTTAAACACTGAAATCAGGACAGATTTGGTCTGTTACAATTACACTATCTATGAGACAGGGTGATACCTGATATGCATAGAATTGGGAAAATACTTCAGTTAATGAATAAAAGCTTAAGATAACTCAGTGTATGGTAACTGCTGAGTCACAGCCTGAACCACTGATTGAGCACCTGGGGAAAAGACCCAGGCAGCCCTGGGAGCACAGGTGAAGTTAATTCATCTGTGGGACCAGAAGTAGCCAGGCTCCACCCCTCTTAAACCTCGTTTAATGGCTGAGTGCCACTAGGGAAGGATCTCTTTCTGGAGGTCTCTCTGCGGTGAAGCTTTCCTCTGTGAACCTGGGTTCTTCCAATACAGGTGACCAATCTTTATCCCTTTATTCATAGTACCTTTCTATTGTGCTGGTCCTTCCATCATCACAGCTTTGTTGTAACACCTTTCCTATTGTACTGATCTGTTCAATTGCTATGTTTGGAAAAATGTTTCATAAAGATATAATATGTAAAAAAGTAACACAAATACTAGAGTTTCCCATACATTATGACATTTTGTTTTGGTTCAGGAGCTAAAATAGTTCAGAATTAAGAATCCTTCCTTTAGCTCCCTGTTTGGCTCAAGGGTAAGCAGTGTGTGTTCATGTATGTCCAGAGCAAGGAACTGGAAGCAGATCTGAGGTTCTGAAGAGGAAAGTTGAATCTTGCAATGCACCTCATTTTGTTTGCACCTTAGAAGATATTTTCCTGTGAAAGAATCAAGCATGAGTAAGAAACTGCTGAAAGTAAGCACTGTGCATGCAATTAGTAGGTAATCCAGAGGCTCTAGTTATTTCATGATTATTTTATCATGGGCTGAAGTTACCCTTTCTGTCTCCCAGTGCTTTTTTATTTTTACTTTTTCAAATAATCATATAGGGGATGTGATTCTGCATTGAAAATAGTTTAGAACCAAGTTCACCTTTACTGAACTTGACGTCTTTCACCAGGGAACTGAGAAATCCTTTCTATTTGGAAGGATGACAGAAACTGAACCTAGTCTTATTGTGAAACACTTCATAGCAATATTCTCCACAGCTTTGGGAAGGTCATGTTGTTAAAAGAGGGATCAGATAGCCCATACTTGAAAGCAAATTGGGAGCAGGAAGGTGAAAGCAGATTCACTTGATATCCCTTAAAAATGCCAGTTCTCTCTTGTGAGCCTAGAGAGAAGTGAAGTTGGAGCCCTCTTGGATCAAGGACTGTAAGTGGAGGGGTCAGCTCTGCTGGAGCAGAACGGAAGTCAGTTAAACATGGGTTCTCTTTGTGATATGCACAGGACTCCTGTCAGCCCTATAAAAGCAGAAGTCTGTACCAACAACATTCTTATAGGCAGCCCAGGTTAGCTGGATGGCCGGGTGTGTAGGGCAAGTTCCCAATTTTAGCTTCAAAAATCAGCTGAAGACAATCATTTGGTGTAGGAGTTACTTAAATCCCGATGACACACCTGAGGGCTTTATAAGCTCACGAGAGGGAAATGCTAAACCTGGTAGAGAAGGAATGTGAATGTAGATGCGTTAAATAAAGCTGGGGAAAAAATATGCCTTCTGTTGTTTATCTACTTTTAGAAGATAAATCAAAATGCTCAGTGGTCTCATTCTTGTCTCACTTGGCTAAGTTTTTGGCTGAACAGTGGTCAGGTTCATTTGGTTGCTTGTGTTGGAACCGTTAAAGTTTTCTGGAAGGCTGCTTTAAAGATTATTTGCAATAGTTACTTGCAGAACAACTGTGTTTATTTTCTAATACAAGTAAGCTTTTAATTGATAGGTACTCTCATACTGATCATCTTCAGCAGGCTTTGCCTTTCATGTATTGCTTAAGAAACTATGCTTTGAAATTTGTGAGGAAATGCAAAAGCTAACTAGTAATACAAGAATTCATGAAGCAGAGCATAGAAATCGTAATGTTGAAGGGGACATCAAACATTAGCAAAAAAAAAAAAAATTTCTATTATAGACTTAATTTTACTGAGTGTCAAGAAACCAGATGAATACTTTGGAATAAATGTATAAATTCTACTGGAACTTTTCAGTCTCTCCAGGTAACAAGATGGCAGATGACAGAAAAAACACAGGAAATCAGTAACTCAGGTTTTCAGACTGTTTTGCTAGCTGGGATTTCTTTCTACTACAGTTTTTCTCTCAATAAATACAATTAGTAACAGAACTAGCATCATTGTAAGTTGGTACTAAAATTTTACACTCATCTGTAAGGATGGAGATTGGCTTGTGCAGCATGATTGGGTTTTTTGTGCCACTGTCCTTACAAGAGGAAGGACTTTTGAGTTTGGATATGTAACTCTTCTTGTTAGTTTTGCCACTGGGGATACTTGTGTGACCCGTAGTCTTTATTTTAGAAGGAGTCAGCTATATTGTTAAAGGGAAGTGCAAGTAAGAAATGGTTTCATCCCTTGAGCAATGTGGTTCTGACTTGTCTGCTGAGCACTGCTTAGTAGGTTGTCTTTCCTTTCCCTAGAAAACCAAAGTATGAATGATGTGGGGATGGTGCCCCACTGTGCCATCTTGTCTGGTTCCCCTTTTGCTGTCACAGTGTGACAGGATAAAGGTCCCACCTACAGCTTGTTGTCCCCAGCATCTTGCTCCTGCTGTCACTTTTGTATTACTGTATTGATCAGGGTGATTGTTCATAAAATTTTGTTGATGACAGATATAACCTGGACTACAGTCTTAAACTGTTAGTTATCACCCATAATGTATTTCATTTCTTGAGTAAACTCAAGAATATCTAAAGATGTTCAATGCTGTATCTCAGTCGTCTCATGCTTTCTCTGGAAAAATAACTGGTTTTCACTAGAAAATGTAATCAAAATATGCAGCATGACACAGTTTAAAAGAAAAAAAATCTGTCACTTATCTTTTGCATATTTAAACCTCAAAACACCGAAGAAATTTGTTTAAAAATAGCAGTTTTGAATAGCTGGTTGGTTTTTTTTCCCCTCCCAGAATCAGATGCTTATCACCTGCAGTGTTCATTAAAATTAATAGGAGAGACTGCAGGAGGTTGGGAAAATTCCATCAAGTGCTTTCTTATTTTCCAGCTAAGATCATCACTGAAAACATAGAATTGTGAACTGGTGAAAGGGGCTGAAATCGCACTGTGTGCTCTTCTTGGGGGCCAGGGCTCTTGACTTCCTATTTTATTTGTATGCTTTCTATATTCCTCATTGCTTCTATTTGACTGAAAGGAGGTTGTTTCCTTCCAATGATACGTGGTATGGTAAAAGCACTGTGATTGCAGTAGCCTGGTGCTGTTTTCTTTGGACAGATGTCAGCATTCTGTCTGTAGATAGATCCCCCAGTGAGAAACCTGTGCAGCCAAGCCAGTCACAACAGTTCCCATCAGTGCTGCATTTATTCTTCTGTGTGGGCAAGCTCATGATTTGCCACTTGAGAGCAGAGTAGCTTGCATGAGTTGGTAGCAACTCAGGAGCAAACCTTTCCAATGTCCTGCTCCTCACCTCTGGGGTGCTACATCCTGGGTCAAATGCAAGTACGCTCTGCACAAATAGTTTGGCTAGTTTTTTTTCTCTACTTTGCAGCTGCTGAGGAGCTTATGCTTATGTTATACACTGAAAGAGTTTCTTTGTCTGCTTGAATAGGCATGCTGGTGGGGAAATAGGCAGCTGGTGAATTTAGAGTACTCTAATGTCACTTGGCAACATATGTGACACTGCTTGCCTGATGCTTTGCTTTCCCTCATGTTAGCTGAAATTGAATATTCTTTTAGGAGCACCTTAATCTATGGGTACCACTTTATCTTGATGCTGTTTTTCAGTGCTGTGCATCAATTTTTGCCATCTTTCAGCAGATTCTAAGCACAAATGTGCCCAGAAATGAGCTGAGATTCTTGTCCTTGTGCATTTGAAGTGCCTGTGTTACACTCACTGGGTAAATCAGCATTTGGATTTCTGTTGCTTGCATGTAATCTTTTGTTGCTTAAACATAATGCAAGAGTAATGCTTATGTTAGGGAAGTGTTGCTTGTGCTCTCCAGATACTTTGTTACATGTATATCTAGGCAACTTTACCTTCTCTGCTCTCATGGTATCTCCTAGGCTACTTAATCATCTTTCTATAGTGTAAGCCTTTAGATGTTGATTCCAGGAAGTTGGAGGGGGAGGCGGGAATTGTTTTTTCTTTGCTTCAGGAGTACAACTTCTGAATGCAGTGATGGATACTAATGGTGAACTGTGTGAGTACAGCCTGCTCTGCCAGTGAAGGTTAACCAATGCAGTGTCTGAGGCATGGACTCAGATGTGAACAATCCAAATTGTTTATTACAGGCTCTAACATCCCCTATATAGATTTACAAGTTTTCTCTTAACTTTCCCACGTGCCTTTACATGTCAATAAAGCATTCCACAAATGCTCCTTAACTATGCCTGCAGGCACTTATCTAATTGGAGCCATGAGTTGCTTCTAGCTATGCTATCTTCCTCCAATCAGGACCATCATCACATGGTCAATTGTACAGCTTATTTGACTTTGCTTTTCTCTGCTTCTGGAGATGTCCTTGGTTCTCAGCACTGCTTTCTCATGCTGTTTATCTTGCTCCACAGCTGCTGCTCTGAATAGCCTTGTATTCCTGCAAAACAAGATGTGAGTTTACCTTTTGGGCTTGACTCCACGTGCACTGAAGCTGGGTAGATCACACTCTGGCACAGCTGATCTTCCACTACAGTGATGGGATGCAGATTTCTTTCCTTACAATTCAGATGGTGTTTCAGCTTCCTTTCTGTATGGCTTGGCTGATGTAGCAAAGCTGTTCCCCCTACTTCCAGTAGAATTCAGCATGTGAAGGCTGGTTCCTAGTGGGGACTCCAAACCAGTTCATTAACCTCAGAGTGAAGGCAGTGTGACTGTCCTCTTCCCTTTCCATCTCCTTATGTTGACTGCTGCAGTTGTTTGAACTGCTGAAATTGCTGAGAAATCATGCTTCAGCCTGGCTTGAGCTGCTAGTGTCAGCTGCCTTACCCCTGCTGAAAGCAGGAGGCCCTTTGCTTAGCCAAATACTTCACATGGCAGCATGTCTGTTGAGGCTCTGCCCTGCTGCCTTTTGGGCTGGTCTTCAAAGAGTTGTGCAATATGTTTGGAGTGAAATTGTCTCCTCTGTGTTTGCAACCTGAAAACATGAAATGGCAGAACTTATTATAGTCTCTTACAGCAGGAAAATGTTCTCTACGCTTAATTTGTGTTGAACTCAGGCTGAAAGAGCTGAGGCTGTTCATACTGGAGAAGAGAAGTCTTTGGGGAGACCTGATACTGACCTGTCAGTATCCAAATGGGGACTGTAGGAAAGGAGGCAGATTGTTTTCTAAAGCAGGATCTGTTATGACAGAACAAGGGGAAATGGTTTCAAACTAAAGGAGGTGAGATTTAGGTTGGATATAAGGAATTTTTTTTTTTTTTTTTTACAGTAAGGATGATGAGGCACTGGCACAAGTTGTCCAAAGAGGCAGTGGACGCCCTGTCCTCAGAGATGTTCAGGTTTAGGCTGGTTGTTCAGGTGAACAACCTAATGTAGCTATAGGTGTCCCTGTTCATTGCAGGAGAGTTGGACTAGATCACCTTCAAGGGTCTCTTCCAACTCTTAGGATTCTATGAACTTGCTGAACTGGTGTCTTTCCCTGTGGGTACAACTTCAGTGGGGTGTATCCCAGAAGCTTGTGCAAGGGCTTGCTGTTTGAGAGATTACTTGACTGAAAGCTTACAAGAGTCAGCATCTTTACTACAGGAGTCCATTAATTTCATATTAAATGCAGGTGGTAGCAGACAAGAGTGTCCCGTGGTTGACAGCTCAGCTCTCTGAGGTGACAGTGCAAGAGAAGATGGTGCAGCTGAAAGTGGCCTAGGCTGGCCTCATGTCATGACACTTTACAGCTCCTACATCTCCATTCTGCTTGGAGATGGAGCTTGATTACTACTGTTGCTCCCTCTGCATTGATCTTGCTGTTCAGTCTAGACCTTCTCATTAAGTACAGCTGGGCAAGCCAGAGAACTGCAGAGGTCAGCAATTAAGTAGAGCTGCTCTCTAGCATTCAGCATTTTATATTTCAGGAGACACAGTGAACACTATTTTATTTTGGAAATGTTCAGCTCTGAGACTTTCAGGCAACAGATGCATGCTTCTTTGTTGCTGAAAGCCCTGTTTTATTTGCCTCCAGTCGTTTTTGTGCTTCTCAGGAATGACTGGGCATCTAATTCACAATTAAATAGTAGATTATTTTGTTAGCACTAGGGGCACCCCTTATGTTGGAGTAAGCAACATTTCCCCTGTGCTTGCTTAGCTGTATGTAAGCACTGTTTTATTCTTCTCCCCATATTCTGCTCAAGTGATGGTGAATATCCACCAACACTGAACATGAGGTAGTTAATGCTGAAGCATGAACAGAAGCAGCTTTTGCTGAGGAAATGCAGTCATCTTGTTTTAGTAATGAGCTTAAAGCATTCCAACATCTGCTCTCGGGGAAAAAACAGTAGCGTGGGGGATCTTGTTTGTTTGCCTGCTTTCAGTCAGCATGACTGGATTTTGATGACTTTGGCATAAAAACAAAAAAAGGCCCAGGCAGCTGAGACTTAGCTGCACCGTGGTGATGCGCAGCTCCTGTGCAGTTATTAAACTTCACTATTTTCACAAACTTCTAGGATTTTGACACTGAACTTCATCTGTCTAATACAGACTTAGTTGGATGCGACCAGTGGTGAGTTGCATAGATTATAGGGAACTGATTGTGCATAGTTTTTTCTTCCATTTACCATTCATAGCATAATGACAAACTGTGGTTAGTTACTGTGGAAAATATATTTTCCAAAAGTGTGGTCAGGCAGTGGCACCCGGGGAAGTGCCACTCCCAGGCTGCCCAGGGAGGTGGTGGAGTCACTGTTCCTTTAGGTACTCAAGAAATGTGAAAACGTGGCACTGAGGGATGAAGTTACTGGAGATGGGTTGCTGGTTGAACTCTATGATTTTAGTGGTGTTTTCCAGTTTTAATAATTCTATGGAACTGAGGCTGTGGTTTTTTTTTTTTTTTAAGCTCGTGCCACAGTGGACAAGAAAGGCTGTTATGTATGCATTCATGGTGGGCGCTGGGCAGTGCTAGCTTACTGCACTGACTTTGATATGCTTGGACATCTGCACTTGCTGTTGCAATTCTTCTTGTCTGCACTGTGGGGTGGCTGCAGTGCAACCTTCACTGATGTTTCTCCCTCAGTCCTCTGTTCCTCCAGTTCTTACTAAGTGATTATTTTCAGCTGATGTATTCCAAGTGTCGGTCAAGTGTTGCACTCAAATCTGTGCCTGTGTACACAACACATAGGTACAAATACTGTGTAGAATAAGTGAGCTAGAACTTGATTTCTTGATTGAAATCAGTGTGTATTTGTTGCAAGCTGAAGGTTTTCCTACCTCAAGTGTTCCTTCTTTTAGGCTGCAGTATACAGCAGAAATCACTGGAAAGGACCAGAGAAAGTCTTTGTGCCTCAGAAAAATGAACCTGAAGTGATCGCAGGAGAAGTTGCTGATATGATACTTAATTCCTTTCTAAGTCCTAGGCATCCTCTGTGAGAATTGAAGAGCACAGTTCATTGTATGGTCTGGTTGTTTTAGAGGTTACTGTAATGATCAACCTTTGTCTTGTAGAAAATGTGGGCTTTCTAGGAGAACTCCTAGAACTTAGGCTGCCTAAAATAGCATGAGATGGGCGGTGCATTCAAATGGCTGTGGGATCTCCAGTGAAGCATCTGAAAGTGACTTTTCTTTGTCCCTGTCTGTCTTTTTGCTGGTTAAATCCTCCTGATACAAGAAGATTAACACTTCAGAGAGCCAACCTTTACTGGGTGCTGGTGCTTGTATTAGTCCATCCTCTAAGAAACTGATCCCTGTAGCTCTTGTGCACCTGAGAGGCACTGCTGTAGGTGCTGGGGTTAAGCAGACTGGGAAGTGTCCATTGTGATGCAGTGGGCTGTGTGCAGCGAAGGAGGCTTCAGTAAGTCACTGACCTGGTGTAGAAGTTGAACGGAGTGTCAGAAGCTGACTGCTAGTGTCAGTGTTGCCTGCCTTATAACTAATGGCAGTTATGCTCAGGCAGCAGGAAAAGGTATTTAAATGCAGATAGGGACCTTGGGAATGCCCTCGAATAAGGGAAGATTTCCATTGTCTTCTGATACCTCATCAGTATACGTTTTAGCCATTTTCTGTATTCACATGGCCCATTTAGCCAGGCTAGCAAACTCAAGTTATGAGTAAAAATGAGTGGGATTACATGAGCTTGGAAGCGTGTTAACATACTTCTGTGAAGTATGTTGGTTGATATTAAAGTAATGCTTCCAGATTAGTTCCGTGGAGAGTACAACAGAGCAAATTCTCAGCTACGGATCACTATTTGTCTCCCCCGCTATCTATGCATTTTCATCAGTGAAGAGTCTGCATGCTATGCTTGTGTAAGAAAACAAAAATAATTTTTAAAAAATCCTGCATGAGTGAAGGTGATCTACTGTTTCAGGAAGGCTCAAGATCTGCTGCTGTACCAGCAACATCCACCTTCAGCATCATGAGCCAACATAATGAAATAGAAGGCATTACTTTCAGAGCAGCCCTCATATTATTTCTCTGCTTCTGTTTTGTGTATCAAATGGGAAACAGTGCTTTCCATTATCGCAAAGTGCTGGAGGTGTGAAGTATCTGTGTCCAGTGTGTTGATATAGTTTACAGATAATAGTTTTTAGAAATAATCTTCTGCGTCGGTGTCCCTTCTGCTAGTGTGAAAATCATTATAACACCATGGGCTATCCCCTGCACTGCAGCTGGCAGCAGTCATGAACCAGTACTCAAGAGATGGATAAGAACAGAGTAAAAGCCACCATCTAAGTAGTCCAACTTTGTTACACAGGAGATCAAATGCTTTCATATTCTTGAAATAAGTTAAATCAATCTTTGTGTGATTCTTGACCTACTTATCATATTTTCAATTATTACTTCTGCTGCTAAACTGTGACTGTGGTTAACTAATTTTCCCTTGGAGAGAAAAATACTTTAAAAACCCATAACTATTGCTTGTTGTGACTTCTTGCTCTGATCAGACTTGGGTGTCCTTAGAGACAAACTGTACTTCTATTTGCTTGTATGTCTTCTGCCCCCATGATGTTCCACATATGCCATCCACCTACTGATCCCATCCATAGTGCAATATTTCTGAAAGGCAAAAATTCCCAATTCTGTGAAACTCATTCCCTTTTGCATCCAATATCTCTGTAAGTGGATCATAGGGACCTGGGAGGGAAGCATGGATTTTAATTTGCTGTTCTATTCATAGAAAATAACATCAGTCTTGGCTGTCAGTTAAATGCCACTCATCATTCTGCAGTGACATGATTACTTTTAGCATGCCATGATTAACCTTTGTTTCAAATTCTTGACTACATCAAATACTGGCAAGCTTCATTTACCAAATACTCAGGAATTTTAAGCTTGGGGGTACGTCAAGGTGCTTTTCCCTGTGGATGAATGTTCTAGCATAATGCTCTCTTCATCTAGAAGAAAAATGGTAACCTCACCTGTGAAGGTGCAAAACTTCTTGTCAAAAACATTCCATAGACTTCAGTGGGATTACTGTGGTGACAAAATGCAGCCGAACAGAAGTGAGATGCATTGTTTTACTTTCCTTTTCTATACAAGAGGTTGAAAGACTCTATTTTTCTTTTTAGGCCAAATGATTGAGGTCCAATTTATCTTGGAGTACAGAAAGAGTTCAGTAGCTATTCTGGTGTACATGTGTTGCACTTGAAAAATAAGTGTTTGCGAAATGTGTAACAGGACCTTATTCAGTTTTCTTTGTTTCTACCTCACACAAATGAACATTGAGTATTTTTCATTAAAAATCATTATAGCCAAATTTAGTCCTAAGTTAAACATTAAAACATTAAACTGCATGTCTCAAGAGTTACATCAATCTTCCGCAAAAGAGGTGAACGTATTAGGTCTGCCTGCATCTGATGAAGAACCTGGATGCAGATGCAACAATGGCTATCCTGTTCCCTTCATCTCCCTCACCCAGAACTACCTGGGCACATCTGAGTTCCTTGCTGCTGTAGGTGTTTTGCTGTTGCTCTCTGCTTGTTGTGTCCATGCTCTATGCCCCAAAACCAGCAAGCTTTGTGCTCTGTGTGGATTGCACTTAATCGAGGCTCATATTCCACTACAGAATTAGAGAGCTGAGCTCTTGCAGCAGTGACTGAATGCACATCTCTGTTTGTGGTCCCAGCTGATGTACCTTCTGTTGTCAGAGAGATGTTGTCTCTCCTATAGATCTGTGTGGTGCTGGGGTTCTCAGGGCAGCTTCTTGTTGCTGAGCAGAGCTGGGGGAATGGGAATGAGAGCCCAGAGTGGGATGCTGCTGCTTTGTTTTTTTTTTGTGTGTGGTGTGTTTTTTTTTTTTTTTCAAATGTTTGCTCTGAATTAGTTAATCACTGCTGCTGTGGAGGTAATATGTGACTTTTTGAGCATGGAACAGAAGAAAAATGCACTTTGCACAATGTCTATTTGTTCTGAGATGGTTGAGTAGCGACTTGTTTACCGGTTATTGCCTGGATGACTACCTGTGCAACCTGGTGTAGGGAACTTGCTTTGGCAGGGGGGGTGGACTCGATCTCTGGAGGTCCCTTCCAACCCCTACAATTCTGTGATTCGGTAATGCTTTTGGGAATATGATGATAAAGTTGTCAGAAGGTGATGCACAATTTGGTGAGCCTCAATTTGACTGGAATCCAAATCATACCCGCTTAATCCTCGGTCCCTGCGGCTGGCAAGCTCGTGGTTTCTGCTGTAGTGCAGTTGAGACGAGCTGCCAGATCTGGGGGAGGGAACAGGCTTCACCTTCCTAGGCAGCGTATTGAGGGAGTAAAGCGTTTATTTTAATGATGGCTTGCTTTATTTTTTTTTTTTCCAGACCGGAACACCACCCAGATCGGTGAACTCCGGCTCTACTGTTAGTAGTGCTCTCTAATCGCTGCATCCCCGCGCTCTGAATCACCGCCAAGACGATATCGCTCCTTAATTCCCTCTTTCCTCTCCTGCCCCGCGGTCTCATCCAGCGTAAGGCACAGCGGGACGGCGCAGCCCCGGCGGTACTGTTGCTATAGCAGCGGCGCAGCGCAGCCTCGGGCGCAACTTTGGCCGCGGTGCGGGAGCCGCTCGGGTGGGGAGCGGAGCTGCGTCGCCCCTCTCGCAGCTCCGGGCTGGGCGGTGCGGAGCCATCTTGCCGAAAGGCGAAGGGTCTCGCGCTGGGTCCCGCTCCGGTGCCTCCACTCTGCTCTCGGCGGCCGCCGCTTTCTGAGTTGTATTTCGTTTCTCCTCTCTTCCTGCGAGGCATCTCCCAGCAGCATGCCGATAGCCCACCTGCTGGAGCTATGGAAAGGGATCGAAGTGGAGCCCATGGAGACGGAGGTGAGCAGCCCGCGGGCTCCGCACCTGTTGCCCCACGGCCGGAGGCGACGGCGGAGGGAAGCGCCCCGAGGTGCGGGGACAGAGTGCCGGGCACAGCACCGCGCCGGGGAGGGCGGCAGCTCGGCCGGTGCCTTAGGGCTGGGACAGCTGCCAGCTGCTGTGCCCTATGTACCGTCAGCTGGAATTGCAGCGGCTTCTTCACCTGAGTTTTGAGACCTATGTCAAGGAAGGGCATCACCTTTGAGTGATGTACTGGGCGCCGTGGATTCGGGATGGGTATTTCTGGGGCTGCCGAGTAGTGTGAGGAAAAATGGTGTGTTCTCAGTTGGCTGCTTCACCAGGTGATGTAAATAGAGGAGTAGCACTTGTGTGAGTGCTGTGTTTGCTATGTACTGCTGAGTTTCATTTACGCTTAAAGGCTTCCTGGCTTTTGCGACTGTAGTTCTGAGATGGATTTTGGCAGGGATGTGGAGGGCAGTGTAGCTCAAACAAATGCTGTGAGAATGCTGAATGCCTCAGCAGAGGAGCCCCAGAACTCTGAGAAAGGTTTTCTACAAAGCGTGGGCTTAAGTACCTGAGAAGCACAGCAGGAGTGATGCACCATGTGTTGTTATCCTGGTGCTGTTCATGCTGGAGGCTTGAGGTTCATAACTAGTTTAGAGTTGGAGAGGTTTGCGTTCAGTATTGAGTGCCGCCTCCTGCTCCAGGCTGTGTAAGAAACCCTGTGTGCTAATGCAAGTTGGGTCTGAGTGTCTGCACATTGCTTCTGATTTCAGGTAGTCAGATAGCACCTTGCTCAGTCACCTTCCCAATGAGGAGATTTCTATCCCTATAATCACTGAACAGTTTTTCTACTGGACTTCATAGAAATGCTGCTATTCTTACTCAAACCAAATCTACTTTTCCACTTACTGCAATATTTGCCTCTGTTCAGTGTGTGTGCCCAGTTTCTTTCTGCCCCAGGCAGGAGGCACTCAGCCATTGCTCAGATGTCCTTTTGTGCATCAACCCCTGCGGGGAAAAACAACCTCTGACCACAGGTGAAGCTCTCAGCTTTGCACAAAGGCCCAGTTATCACTGCCTGAGATGACAGCATCCTTATTTTCTCCCCTTATTGCTGGAGAAGGTTTTAGGCCCTTCCAGGCAAAGCAACAAAGCTGTGTGGGTCTCCTTACCAATGCAGTTGACCCTTTATGCATATAGTTAATCACATGGATGGTTTTAGTTTTTGTTTGCTTGTTTTTTAATCATTTCTTGCTCTTAGGAGTACCATAGCTATAAACTATGTGAGATAATCATTCTTGATAAGATTTCACTTATGAAAAGGTCAGAAAGTTATGGACAATGCTCTACTGTTTACGTAAGAATAACAGACAAAGCATCACTTAATTTCCTTGATTTATTGTTTTCTTTTAAACCCATTAAATAGACAGAAGATCTTACAGCCCTTTAGGTTTTGCTGTGGGAAGAATTCCTGCAGTACCATTTGCTCAAATCTAGTTAATGTACACAAAATTAATTTGGTATTCTGCGGGCTCTTGTCCATGAAAAGCATTTATAGTTTCCATCAGTGATGCCATAGGTTCCATAATGGGCTGTTGTAGCCTGAACGCTTGTGTCTGAGCTGCATCTTGGGAGCTGTCATAGGCTCTGAAGCTGTGTGGGATAATGTGTTTTTGTGGCTGTCTGCAAGTTGTTCTTTTCTTGTGTAAGCCTTTCTCAGTTAGTCGACAAGGAGGGAGACGGCTCCTCTTGTTTAGGCAGTAGGGTGTGCTTCTCCTCTCCCTCAATGCCAAAAAGCCTTTTAAAATAGATGTGTTTAAGAGTGCTTGTGCATGACTCAGGTGAATGACTTGCAGATATTAATGATAGCATTTATAGTAGATTGATCGCATCATAAGGAAGAGTGCATTGAGGACATATTATGTTTTATTATTTTGCAAGGGAAGAAAGGGATAAAATCCTGCTGCCTTCATCTGTTGGCTTAGGAGGTCATTAACTTCCTGATAAGAGAGCAATAACATGGGGATATTTACTGGCTCTGAATTTTCTTTGCGCTTAGGCAGATTTATTGATGGATGGAGAGTAAGTTACAGCTTTGAGAATGTGTTTTTTTTAGAGGACAGGATGCTTGCTTAAGCTTTCAGCTTGCTTCTGTCAGCTTAGACTAGAGCTGAGCACTCACTAAAATGTTAATATTGATGTGGAAGTTGTGTTTAGAAAACATGACATTAAGTATACATATGTTCTCTCTTAGCAAGAGTTACTGTTCTGGGCTTCAAATGTACCTTATTCATGAATAATCTTCTTTCATTCTTTTATCACTTCTCTGACAAACCCAATTTCAACTGTTCATTGGCTATCTTAGTGTCAGTGTGCTCCTGCTTTCTTCTGTGTGCTCAAAGTAGTATACAAATTTTTACACATGTTGTGAATAAGCCACATATTTACTCAGCAAATAGTATGTGGCTTTATCATAGCTTATGAGGGCTGCTCTGAAAGCAGTGGCTCCTATTTCATTATGCTGATCTATGACATCAGAGGTGGATGTTGGTGGTACAGAATCAGAGGCTAAACCAATATCCCATTGCTTTTCGTTGCTGTGTGACAGATGGCGGCAGAGGTGCAGTCTGACATGGAAGTACAGATGAAGCAAAAGTGCATCACTGAATTCTTCCATGCAGAGAAAATAGCACCCACTGACATTCATCAACAGTTGCTGAACACTTATGGAGACCAAACATTGCATATCAGCACAGTGAAGTGGTGGGTACTGCATTTCAGTTCTGGGTGACAGTGGGTCACCTCTGCTGGTACAGACTTCAGACAAATGTGGTATGCAGGCTCCTGTTCATTGTTGGCAAAAATGCATAGCTGATAGTGATTGTGTTGGAAAAACAGTGCTTTGTCCCTGAGAATTTGCTCTGTTAGATAGGTGTTATTGTGCTCTTTGTATCTATAGTAGTTTCCTTGGAAAGAAAATAGGAGACACTACTCTTGGAGCAATCTACGCATCTATGAGAGGAAGATTATGTTCTTGGATTCAAAGCTTATATTACCTACATTAAATGTGAATAGTTGAATGTACCTGTAGTGGTGGAGCTGTATCTTTCCTAAGAATGTGTATTCACATGAAAATTTTCCTTTCTGTTCCCTAGCCTGTGGTGGAAGAAGCTACCCTGGATGAAGAACCTGTAAAAGAGGCAAGTCTATGTATCTGTGTTTCACACATTAGTGAATGATTATATTATAACCTTTTGCCTTTATAGAAATTGAATGTCTGAGGAGCTTTCTCTCCATATGTTTCTAGCATTGAAGATGCAAGTACAATGTAGTTGTTTTTCTTTTTTTGTTTTTAATGAAAAAAGAAGTTGGCCAACTGGAAGGAAAATGATTTTTAGATGTTGTTCTTCTGTCTTTCCCAGAAAGAATACTTTTCCAGGCCAGTGCCTTTTCTAAGGGGGATATTTTATAATGGCCTCAGGAAGAGTAACTGCCATCATAACGCTGCTTCTGCGTCATGAGTTGTGCCTGACTGATTGCTTTACATGTTATTCAACTTTGATTCCTGTATGTCCACTGGAATTGCTCTTCATCAAGAGCATGGCTAATCTAATCATTTCATGCAGGTTTTATTTATTTGCATTATTGTGGCATTGTACTATTTTCCTAAAAACTGTAGAAAAATACTGTCCTTGCCTCAGAGCTCAAATGCCAAATAGATGCAATGGAATGTGATAGAGAGCTGCAAAGCAGTTGAGAACAAAATTAAGCATTGACTCTTGTGATCAGCCAAGGGCAAAACTTGACTACATAACAGGTTGCTGCTGACCAAAGGTGTCAGCAGATGGTGATGCTGCTGGTCTGAGACAGTAAGCAAAGGATGTGTCGAAGATGGCTCTGTATTTCTTTCTTTCAAAAAGTGGCTGAAAATCTTAGGGTTGAAGGGAGGTTGCAAAGATGTTTGTCTGAATTGCCTCCTTTGAACACATGAAGCTTCCCCACTCCTGGTAAGCTTCTTTTACTCATAGGAGTTTTATGCTTTGCCTGAGATATTTGGGTTTTGGTGAAGGGTAAGGTGGTTGTTGCTTTTTGCTACGCTGAAGGAGTATCTTAAACTCCTAATGATAGAAAGGGGGGATGGAGTCTTGTTTTTTGAGTCCTTTGGAATAGGTGCAACTTCATCTTGTGAACTTCTTCCCCTTTCAATTTTTAAAGACGGCAACAAATTATTCTCCAAAATGCCTAGGGCTGAAATCAAGTGCAGGTAACAGTCCTCATCATGATATCTTCTGAGAATAATGCTGAAAATTAAGATCACGGTTAGTGGGCTCTTGAGTTTCAAGAGGATATTTCCGCTTCATTCCCTAAATAAATGTAAATGAATTTAAACCTACTTCATTTTTATTAAGGGTGTACCTTAGGATTCTTAAGTTTTAACTTAAACAGATAAAAGTTGTGAGTAATGATTACTTAGACATCCCAGCCGTATGTTCTCTTATTTTCTTACATGTTCTCTGCTCTAAGTACAATTTGCTTTTTGGTATCTGTATGGTAATTGTGTTTAGCTCCTGTGTATCTGCTCCTGCTGTATTTCTAATGGGAGTGATGCAGCTATGCCTGACAGAAACTTGTTGTAATTATGTATTAGAAAACACACACAGTGGGGACTAACAAATACTCGACAGTGAAATATCTGTCAAATGTCAAAGTTCCTTCGCTATTCAATTAAGTTTTCTCAGTGCTCTACAGTGAATATCATTAAGGAAAATGGTTGGATTTCTTTGTCCTTACTCTGCTGCTGTCATGTTATTTCAGACATTGTCTGGCTGAGGCTATAAGCCTGATATTTTGGTGAAGCATACATCTTACTGCAGGGGTCTTAAAGGGAACTGTCTGCTGTTGAGGTGAATTTTCTTACTGATTGCTCTTTGTGCCCAATTCTGAAGTCAGTTTTTCCATGAAACATTTGAAGCATGACTTAGGGGGTGAATTGAAATCAGGATATGCAATGGATAACACTCGCTCAGGGGATGCTCTTGTTAGAAACTTGCTCTGGGCTGCATTGACTTCATGCTGTTTCTCTTATCAAGTGCATAGTACAGACAAATGAGACAGTGGCAAATATATTACGGAAACTTCACTTGTTTTTCAGTTGGCTGATCTTGACGATGGACAGGTTTTCTTTAAACATCTTGGAGTGCATAACTTATTAATTTGTCTGTTGCCTACAGCATGTGTTTCGGAGGCACATCTTGGTCCTTCAAGCAATGTGTCAGCACTCAGGAGTGGGCCACTGGCCTAGCCACAAAGGCAAGCACATTGGTTGCTGGGGACTTCCTTGAGACTAATTCTTATTCAAGTCCTTGCTTATACTTGTTGGATCCTGTTTTTCTGTAAAATGATTTTTTGACAAGGTTGTCTTTATTATTTTTAATAGGGAATAATAAGCTTGACCATGAGTTATTACAAGCACAAATACGTTCTTAAATAAGAGTGCTGTGCTTTGTGATTTGGTCTAGATTCAAGTAAAGAATTTATATCGGACATAAATTCTTCCCTGAAGCTGCAGTTGGCAGCAATATCTATTGTTGCATCCTTCTTAAAATAAATGAATAAACGAGCATGTGCAAGTTTCAAAGCGCTGTGATACTGCACTTGGAAGCTAGATTTCAGCTTTCCTTTGCTTTGAGTTGTTTCACTCTTCCAAAGGGGTTTGTAACTCTTCAATTAGACTTGTAGGGAGGGGCTTTGGAAAAGTTGAGAGTTGCAGCACAAGTTGTGGCAGCCAACCGGAAACAGAACTAAGTGAATTCTATGGATTTTTCTCTATGAAAACTGCATGGTGAAAGTGAGAATGGTAAGACCTGGCCTTATTGTCTACTTCTGGACTGAGATTTCCAAAGATGCATGTAATTTTCTGCTTGTATCATGCACTCGTACAGGAACAATAAAATCACAGAGAGCAATTAAAAGAACCTGGCTGCTTCTTTCTGTCAGGCATTTATATACCTTGGTGAGATCTATCCCCTGAAGCATTATCTTCAGATAAAGCAATTTCAGCTTTCTTAAGTTAATTGGAGGTGTTTTGATAGTCATAGTATTGACTGCTCAACTGATTATGAAGACTAAATGTCTTTTTTTTTTTTAATGCAGACCACAGTATTTTTTTCACAGGGTGAATAAATAAAATAACATACCCTCTGCTGAAGCATAACTCTTTTGTGTTGGCTAGAGTCTATCCTGAGCTTTGTTGAAGTAGGACTCTGCTGACATGGATCTTGCATCTGTTCTTGGTACTCCAAAAAGTACCTGTGCAGTGGGATGGTGCAGCTTGCACAGTTCAGGGAAATGGTGTGTACTGTTATATTTCTCCTCCCTCCCATTTTTTCCATTTATCTTTATTCCTTAAGTAGACACCAACACAGCCTAGTCTGATGCTGTTATTCAGTATGTAGCAATGGGCAATCCAACACTTTGGACCATAGCAGTTAATGCTGAGTAAATGTCATGCTGAGTATGGGGGGAAAAGGTCCTTGTAAAATATACACAAGCACTTAACAGAATCAGGATGCTTGTTTTTTTTTTTTTTTTTTTTTGGACAAGTGTTATTACTCTAATAAAAAAGTTCATATATGGGAAAACTATTCCCTCATGCAAATGAACTTGTTCTATAATGGCAGTTGGTGCCTGAGAGACTGCTACCTATGAACTAATGGTGTCACTGGGAGAAATTAGTCACTTGGCAGCCACTGGAGGTGAGGATAAATTCTATCTATGATGACTGTGGTGCTTCCAGAGAGCTGTGGTTTTGGAGTTGACTTGACTCTTATGTTAAGTGGAGGAGGAGGGGGGAGAAATGCACAAATTTTACACTCAGATAATTGCAGCTCTAGGATAAGAAAGTCTATTTTCTTTTGTTATAATAAACTGAAAAGTCTTTATTTTCTTAAACTCCCAGCTTGTGTATTATTTTAACTCAAAGCTTGGAAGTAGATACTTTCCCCAAAGTAAAATTGAAGTGGCAAAAATGAAGTAAAACAAATGCTGCTCTGGAAGGAAAAAAAGCTTTCCATTGGCTACTTTATTTCAAAGATATGATGGGGAAGTCAAAAGGTAGCCCCACCAGCTGTGCTGTAAGTACCAAATGGATGTTGTTAGACATAAGATAATTATCCTGTTAGCATTGTAGGTAACAAGAATTAAACTTCTGTTTCCAGGTATACATATGATTTAGGCTGCAATGTATTTTATTCAAGAAGCTGCCTGGTTTCCTGTTGACTGGAAATGGAGCCACGGGTAGTTAGGTTCTGTACAGTATTTCTTTCATAACTAAATTGTAGGCTCTTCTCAGTGGTGTGTAGCAGTAGGGCAAGGAGTAATGGGCAGGGAATTTGAACAAAGGAAGTTGCGTACAAACATGCAGAACTTCTTTAATGTTGATGGAGCACTGGATCAGGCTGCCGAGAGAGGTTGTTGAGTCTCCTTCTATGCAGGTATTTAAGACCCAGATGCCTACCTGTGCTGCCAGTTTTAGAGAACCTGCTTTAATAGGGGGGTTGGACTTCAATGATCTTTTGAGATCCCTTCCAACCCCTGTGATTCTGTGTGATCAGATGACCTCTTGCTGGTTGTAAAGCCTTAGGTATTAACTTCATGTAAGTACTTCTACTCTGGATGTGCAGAAGGAACTTAGTAAATTACGGATTTCACCCACTGTTTAGATCTGTCTTGGATTGCCTGATCACTATTTTCATCTGTTTTGTAGCTTCTTTCTTCATCTTTAATTGCTGTTTTTGTGAAGTTAGTAATTAGACTGATTACTGTGTTCTTTCAGTTCTGTCTTGGATTCTTCTTTCTATTATCAAACTGAAAAGGACAAAAGGGGGGGGGGGAGAGGGGAAGGGGAATGTTCTGTGAACTAATGAGCAATTGCATCTATGATGGATGACAGAAGTACTCTTATCCTTTTGTTGATGTCTTTCATCTGTGGTGCCTTTAGTTTTTAAAATGTGGTGTTAAAGTCTGTTTATTAATGTTTGAATACCTGAAAAGATGACCTGCAATGAGCATAGCTCTCATTTCTAGTGATCTGAAACTGGTGGGGTCCACAACACTTGCCAACATAAAACTTTATTCTTTTTATTTCTTTTTAGTCTTGTTTTTAACAGCAATAAGGATATCATAGAACATGTAATAGTACTTCTTGAGGAAGAAAATACAATTAATAGAACAACAAGAGATACGTTACTGCTGAAAAAGTTGATAGTCTCATTTTCAAGAGTGTCTGATTTAATGTGACCGGATTGCATCCTGATATGCTCCTGAGTATGCACTAATTTATCCCCTGCATTTCTTCTACAAAGAAGAATAAATCTTCTATGATAAAGTTTTCAGTGACCACTTTTGTACAAGAACATGGCAGCAGTTTTTTTTAATGTTATTTCCTTTTTCTTTTTAATGAATCACTCTTCCTACAGAAGGTGCTGATAGAAAGGGATTAAAAGTCACAGGTACTGCCTTGATTAGGTCAGTGAGCCCTCATCAGAGAGGGTCCTGTCACCTGAAAATCATTTCTGGCTTGTATGAGCAAGGTAGTTCTATCTTCCTCATCCTTCAGTGTGCCTGGCAGTTGTGTTACATCCTTTGTGAAAGATGCAGAGGGTCCTGCTTGACATGCCGTGGTCATGATCTTGCAAAGCTGTCTTGTGCTCTGTCCAGTTGAATAGAGAAGTCATCCAAGGAGTGATTCAGTATGATTTTCAGATGAAAAGGATGAGATTCTTGATCTCTCTATCTTATTTGAAATCTTTCTGGGAAGCCCCTTAGGAGAAGAATGTGCTGAATCCTTTAGCTGGTGTTCTGAAAGACCTTGAAAGAAGATGAGCCTCTTAAGTTGGATTGTCTCCAGTCAGCCCTATTGGCAGTTCATACATTCTTTTTTTTCCCCAGCAAGAGTAAAAGTCCATGACAGTTTTTGCTAATGTAAGGCTTAATGGCTAGGGTGAAGTATGTAGAACTGTTTGCCGCATTCCCAACCACCTCTATTTATTTATTATTGTACTGGGAGGAATAACACGACACTTCTGTAGCTTTTCTGTCACTTCATCACTGTTTTGATTGTTTCATTGTGATAGTGATTCTATTAACAAGTGTGGTAGAAAAGAAATGGGAACAATGCACCAAACGGTCAGTGCTTTCTTTAGCTCTGACTAGCAAGGTGTTAGTATTGCTTTACTATGCTAAACTTGTAACTTGAGAATGATTGCTAGAATCAAGTGGAGGTCTTTGCATCTTTTCTTTGTTGTAGTGCTCTTGAACTCATGGGTTCTGTATTGACTAGGAGAGCTGGTCACCATGCAGATCAACACAATGGTGACGGAAAGTTCTCAAGTAGAACTGGTAATGTAGGATAACTGATTACTTTATTGCAATCTAGTTATGAAACTTTACAGTGGAAGAGAACAAAGGATAATGATGACACTTTGGTTTCCCTTCGACAATATAGAAGAGTGTGTGTATATGTGAATTAAATTAAGAATGTGTATATGGGGTGTGATTTATAGCTCTCATGAATATCCTAAACCAGACACCTGTTGCACACTTTTTGTGTGGTTTTCAATTTGTAAAAGTTCTCAGTCTCCTCTGTTCTTTCAAAGAACAAGATCTGGGGATGGGTAACCAGTGAACAATAGACAAATGTTGGTATGTACTTGTTTTAGCAGCAGAATCATGCTTTGTGAAATGAACTGCCATCAGAAGTTTAGCTTATTGTTGATTCTTAAGGCATCTCCTTGTTAAGTGAAGCAGCTCAAGACACTGCTGTGTCTTACAGTATGCAAAAGAGAATCGCAAATAACAATTATGTTAATACTGAGTAAATATAATGTCATACACAATGATCACAAACAACCTTATGCCAGTGATGTTACCAGCATCTCTTCCTGTTAGTCTTTGGGCTAAAGTGAGAGCACTGGATGAGTGTTGCAGCCTCAGTGGGTGATGTACTGATAGCTGGAAGAGGGGCTGATGCCAATGCTCCCACAAATATTGGTAGTAGAGCATCTGTGCTTAGAGTTATTTACTGATCTGTTGTTGTATTTTTTTTTTTTTAAACCCACCCCTCCCTTATTCCTATCTGCGTTATACTTGTCCATGAAGCAGAAGGCTTCCTCTCAAATTCCTGCTGTAGTAAGTAATTATTCAGCTCCAGGAGTAAGCATTTAAGCTCTTGTGTTGCTGAGTTGCTCCTGTGATCTAGCTTCCATGATTCATGCTTGTGCTTGCCAACAAGAGTTAGTGTAAGGCTTAATTAAACGTGCAAAACATTTTGAACTTACTGAGTCATTTTCCTGAAATATGGCTTGTCATGCTGTGTCACTGGTGGACTTGTACACCTTTTGGGTCCTTAGTGCCAGTTTTGAATAAATAATTTGCTTATGGAAGGTGGAGTGTGTACATGCTGTCTCAGAGTAGTCAACCTTGAAGTAACTGAATAAAAAATATTCAATAATAAAGAAATACCCGAGACTGGTATACTCAATTTGCGAGTGGAAAATGTGTGCTTTTGTTTCTTTCATGCTAATTATAGGATTTGAGAACCCCGAAGGCTTTGGTGTCTAGTTGAAGCTGACGTAATCCTATTGATGGATAAACCAGGCAGAATTGAGCCAATGTCCCTGGAGCTATGGAGCTTCCCTGGACTGCGAGTGAATTTGATAGCTATTTGTCTTCTAGACAGGGAAATGAGAATCCTCATGGAGATCAGCTGGAAGTCTCTCTGGCATTGTGACTTCTGGAATCCTCACTTTAGCCTTCATAATACTTCAGCTCTGCATTAAGTATTTTGCAAATATAGCATTATATATTGGAATATTTTAAGCTCTAATTGTGGTGCAGAATAGAAAACTAGCTAGAAAATCTGAACTGGGAAATAAACGTGACTTCAGCTTTCACGTAGGATAACTTTAACAGGCTGATTCATGGCTGTGACTGAGTAGAGCAGCAGGAAATTATTCTTGTAGAATCTCAAAAATCTGTAAGAACGAGTGTTTTTTAACAGGTGTCTCAAAGCAGTCTAATTTGTTGCATCCACACTGGGAGAGAATGAGACAATTGGATTGGAGCTCTTTAGAAAAACCTGAAGTTGAATTTGGTTTTTTTTTTTTTTTTTGGACTGACAGTGTACCATAGGCATCTGAGATTTTTGAATTGTTTTTTCTTTCTCTTTTTAGCTGGTCACTGTACAAATACAGAGAAGGCTGGCATGGAAGAAGGGGAACAAACTTTAGCAAGTTCTGTGGTGATAAAACAAGGGGAAATATCTTCAAGTTTAAAGAAGGCAGATTTAGGTTAGGTGTAAGGAAAAGGTCTCTTGCAGTGAGAGTGGTGAGGCACTGGAACAGCTATGGTGGATGCCTTGTCCCTGGAGACTTTCAAGGTGAGGCTGCATAAGGCCCTGGGCAGCCTGATCCAGCTATACGTGTCCCTGTTCATTGCAGGAGAGTTGGATGAGATGGCCTTTAAAGGTCCCTTCCAACTCTAAGGATTCTGTGACTCTCTAGCGTCTGTATTCTTTTATTGAATTTCAATTGACAAATAGTGTCTTTGCTGCAGAGCTCATTTCTGGTTATATGTAGAGCCATGAGCAGCACTTGTTATGTTTCTGAAGTGATAACTTGATCAGTCTTCCAGTTAGATGCCAGGATGATGCTAGTTCTTCCAAGTTGATGTAAGCCACGAAGGGTTTCTTGGGAACTATCAGACCACCAACTCCCACATTCCTGACTGTAGTAGAAGATCCTTCTGGAATTAACTGCAGTCAGCTTAAAGAGAAATGCCTTCCACACTACTTCCAGTTGTTTGTTTGTGGTGGCCTATACATAGTGTCCACTCTCTAAATATTTTTTAAATTGCTTTGCGGTATTTTTTCGTTTGCCTTCAAGGCAAGTACTATGTGGTATTGAGACTGGTATCTTGGTAGCGTGTAAGGGTTCATTGCAAGCATACTTTTGGACAGCAAGCTTGTTAGCACCTGGTGACCTGAACAGCTGTGAGTATTGGTGAACACTTGAGCCTCCTTTCTGACAATTACAAATATAAAGTCAAGACACTACTGGATTAGTCAAGTCAACTTTATTTTTGCTGATGATATTAAGAGAGAGAGCTCTTTGCCCTATGCCAATCTACTGGACCTTGATGATTTATTCCTTATAATATATTTTAGTATAGCTTTAGTAATCCTTCTTGTTAAGATCTTAGCCCTCAGATTTGCTGATGTAAATAAAAGCATATTTGGCTTCCTGAGTCAGGCAGGCCATCAGAAAACGTGTAGTGCAAATGTTTACAGGACATTCAAGCAGGCCAACCTGAGCAGAGGTACAGGCTGTAGTGAGATCAGTCGCTGGCACTGTAAGAAGAACAGGCCATTCAAACCTTGCTTTCCCCAGTTGCTGTTTTCCTGCTCCTTTAACTAACATAGAAGTACTCTGCACACGAACAGTTGGAAAAGTCTCTTTTCAAGAGACTGTACTCCTTGCTGACAGCTCAGGGAAGCATTTAATGATGCCCTAAGCACTGCACAAGAGAGATGCTGATTGTAGGAGAAGCAGTGCAAGCTCTGTTTTCCCTGGCCATCTGGATATAGTGTCTTGTGCTGCTCTGAAGAGTAAAACTAACCCAGATTAAGGTGTTTGTTTGCAGTAATTAAAGGCTTTCTGAAGGATGGTGAGCACTGGCAAATCCTGTTTGCTTTGCTGCATCAGAGAATTCATGTGCTTGGATACTTCCTGTTCATTTGCAGGGTGAATCTCCTTGCTTATGGGCTATTCAGCAAGATAGAGAAGAAAAAATGAAAGCAAGCAAAACCAGCTTACACTTCTACAGTATTGGGACTGAGGAGTGTGTCGGGGCCCAAGTAGCTGTAGCGACTTGCTTACGCAGTCCTTGAACACTGCATATGTGCTGTGGCTGAGACAGAGATACCACCATCTACTGTACAAAGAGAACAGGCCTGCCCAGAGTCTAGGGCTTTTGGTTTGAGTAACTACAAATTTGTTTGCTTTTTATTTGATAGGAAAAGGATCGTCCTTTATGAGGTTAGAAAAAGTCAGTAGTTTTGTGGAATACTACCGTGGCCTGTGCACCCAAATCTATCTACATATGCAGAGTTATTGTAACAGAAAGATCTTCAAGACTGAAACAAATAACATTGTTATTTCTCCTTGTTTCTGAGATTTTTATTTTAATATGGCAAAATAGACAGTGGAGCAAATTTGTTAGTGAATGTGTAGAAGCGAAAGAGCTTCCTGTGTGACTTCCCAATGAAAAAATTTGTGGGATGCCAGGATCAGCCACCTTCTCTGCATAAGGACCTGGAAAAGGCATGGCTCACTCCTCTGGTGTGTGTCCGCCAGGGGGCTGAGCGCTTGCTTCTGCGACAGATGCTGCTTTGCCTGTGCGAATTAGCATAGATGTTTAGTGACTGAAGAGGGTAGGTGCCAGATGTATACAATGGTGTTTTAAGGCATCCATTGGTTCTTCTTTTCCTCCTGTTTTCTAACTAATTTGAAGAATAAATCTGAGGCAGCATAAACCTAAAAGCAAACTGGAACTCGTAGGTTTGTGTGCTCATTGGAGATACTGCATTTAAAGCCACTTACATCATAGACTTCTGTGATACACTGTAGCATTTCACAGGGCTATGGCAGCATTGCAATGGGCAGATAGTGCTTTCGCTTTAAACAAGGCAGGGCTTTAATTTAGGTTTTTGACTATATTAAGCTTGGTGAGAGAATTCAGATGCTTACACTCAAATGAATTATATATAAAAATATGTATATATAAACATGGAACCTCAAGACATCCATAGGCAAAAGAGCTAATGGAACCAAACAGCCTGTTGGGTACCTCTATCTGTAGTATGGGGAAAAAGTGGCCTCTCCTATCCTATGTCTGTATTACTCCTGAATTTTTTTTGGTGACTGGCAGGGACAGGGCACAATCTGTCCTATATCTTTTAACGTATTCTTAATGTATCACACTTCCAAACAGTGAATGCAGACATAATTTGGATACAGTGCCCATCTCTTGTCAGGTGCTGCTCTGTAGCTGCACTGAGACTACATCAGCTATGGAATAACAGGTTCAGCACCAGGAGCAGCTGAGGAATGGCAGCATGAATTGTAGCTAACAAATGTATGCTGGGTATCTGAGGAGCCTGAGCCATGCTGCTTTGGCTTTGCTGTTGTATTGTTTTATATTAGCTAGGGTGAAACTAGCAGACTTATCTTCCAATTGCAGCATGGCCATACCTGCAGACTGTTGCCATGGGGACAAATGTCTCATTTAAAGACTTGCGCAGAAAACTGTACTTTGAGATGGCACTGTCTGTAAGCAAGCAATTATGCAGCTGTTTGTTGCTGAAGGATGCCATGGTTAATAGATTCAGAGTTCAATTTATTCTAAATAATTGGTTTTTCACTTGATAAATCTTCAGCCTGTTCCTTAGGAGGCAACTCATAATTGCACTGTTACTGTACCCTCAACCATAATTTTCAGATTGGCCACCTTCAGTCAGATATGAAAGAGGGGCAGCACTTTCAAACAAATTCCTGTTCTCAAAACTTTTGAGGAGTTGGCAGCCTAGCAGAGATGAGAGGCCAGAAATGGAGTCCCACCAAGGGAAGAAAGCAGAATACCCCACTATGTGCTACTTGAGCTAGCAAGCCGGCCTGCTTCTGTCCCTGTCCAAGAAAAGGGAAGGAGAAGATGAGTCTGAGGGGCAGCGGCCACAATCTGTTGAATGGTGTGCTCTGCTAGTACTGCTTCTTGCATTACATTGCCTACCTTTACTACTGGGAGACCTTCCGTTCCCCAGATAAAAAGAATGGAAGTTTGCCAGCTTCTCTGTTTCCCTGCAGAAACCAGATAGCATTTTTGCAGGTGCGCACTCACTCTGTTTTGAGCTTTGCTTTTATGTAATTGCAAAACCAGATCAGCTTTGAGGGAAATGTATCTTAAAGATGAAGAATGTTATTTTGTAGCATGTGCCTGTATGAATAAAAAGCAGACTTGATTCTTTTTAACTGAGTTCTATGCGAATGTGGACTCAATTTAATATGCCCTGAATAGCAGTCCTTCAGCATGCGCTTGCCTAGCCTCAGCCACATTATCCTGCAGGCAATACTGACATCTAGTGCAACTCAAGTACTGCTGAGCAGCTTGCTTCTGAAGC
This sequence comes from Lagopus leucura, assembly GCF_019238085.1. Taxonomy (NCBI): domain Eukaryota; kingdom Metazoa; phylum Chordata; class Aves; order Galliformes; family Phasianidae; genus Lagopus; species Lagopus leucura. The sequence continues at coordinate 61,272,988 of NW_024962252.1, read as the reverse complement.
TTCTATAGAAACTTTAAGACTTCTGATGTTTGCTCATTTCTGAAATCTTGCTGTAGGGAGTGGTGTGGCCTCAGGATTCTGATGTTTTGGGATGTGTGTTCCCTTCTTATCTGTGGGGGATTCCTTCCTGGGTGAGTGAATTAAGGTGATGGAGTACATGTTTCCACATCATATAATACAGATTTCCATTCTCCAAATATTTTCTATGGATGGTACTGCCTCATTTATTTTACTGCCATTCTTTAGGTGTTGGTGCAATGCTTACACTTGGTTAGTGCTCAGTGAGCTATCATAGAGCAAGTCTTGGAGAGCTCAAGCAAACCACTGAAGGAGGGTGATGCTTCAATATGGCAACTATCTTGAAGATAAGCTACTGAATGTTGAATATCTTAGAAGATTCTTATGAATCTTATATCTTATAATCTTATATAATAATATAATCTTATATCTTAGAAGATTCTTATGAATCTTGAATAGCATAGCTTTCAAATAAGTTTTGTTTATTCATGTATCACACGATATTAGTTTTGTACATCTTGTATACTTGTAGCCTGATGAATTGCATTAAGTGTATAAGATAATGCTGAGTACTTTTCAGACAGGTAGTTATCATAACTATTTATTGTGGCAGACTGACAATTCTATGCATTAATGTATTTCACCCAAGCTTAAAAGAGAACAAGCTAAAAAGTTTCCCTCTAAATTCTACTAAATCCTGCCCCTCCCAGTCATAATCATCCAGTTTCTGGATGCAGCCTCAGACTAATGTAACCCGGGACTGGTTTCTGGTCGGAGCAGGTGTTGGTCTGAGAGACCTCTAGAGGTCGCCTCTGAATTATTCTAAGGATGAGGATTTCGGCCTCTTGCCCACTCTTCTTTTTCTGAAATGAAAGATATACAGAAAGATCATTTCTACGCTTCTTTTTCAATCCTACCCATCTGAATGGATGGTGCATGAGAAGTACTAGGTGTTTCCTAACTAAACGACTAGGTAACCTCATCAGCTGTGCTGGAAGCAGTTGCACAGTGCTGCAGGCTATGGTGACTTGGAGTAGTGAGGGAACAGCAACAAGGAGCCTGGTACAATGATTCACTGAAAATTACCAGTTTGAGTGTTGCTTGGGTTGCTGCGTCTTTGAGTGGCATGCATTAGTCGTGGTGTCATAGAGCTCAGTTTAGGCTGGTCTGAAGCGCAGCCATGATATTTTGGTATTCAAAGTAAATGCATTAATTTTACTCCCTTCCCAAATTTCTCAAAAGTCTTTTGCTCTTCTATCTTCTGAGCCTGACAGATCTGCACTCAGATCCACAGCTCTGTATCATGCAGCAACAGCAGCAGTACAAGGAGCAGCTGACTGTGATGCTCAGAGTGCATTTGTTTCTGTCTGATGGCCTCTTGGCAGGAAATGTGTTGAAAGAGAGGGATTCCTTCATGTGATAAGCAATCTCTGGATGCCTCTGAGGAGCTGCACTCCTACTCTGCAGAGAGCTCCTTGAGTTGCCATCCTGTAACTGATAACTACAGTAATTTGTCCAATTGCCCGGAGAGGTGGTGGATGCCCAATCCTTGGGGATATTCAGGGCCAGACTAAATGGAGCTGAGTGACCTAATTTAGATATAAGTTTCCCTGTTCATTGCAGGGGCGTTGGACTAGATGACCTTTAGGAATACCTTCTAACTCAAATGTTCCTATGAAGTTGTTCTGAGCTAATTCTTGAGCTTGCAGTAACTTTGTTCACCAGTAGAGGTCTGTCTTGTCTAGAAGAAACGTGGAGATTTTTATAAGTTGAGATTTAATCAGCATTGGGAGAACCTGAGACACTCTTCAGACTTTGTATGTTTTTGTATCTTGTATGCCAATTTGAACATTTAGGATGATAGCAGCTGATGAAGTGCTACATGCAATTCAATGAACCATGTTAGCCAGTTGTTGGGGGAATTCTGCCAGCCAGATGCAAAATGATGGTCTGGGTGGCTCAAGTACCTGCTCTCCGATCCCTACAGCAGAGAGCAATCAAAAGTCAGAGACCACAGCCAGATTTCTAGGAGTGTGGATGAATAATCAGTGGGGAAAACTACATATGAGATGTTGCAGTCTGTCCTTCTCTTGAAGATTTTAAGTCAGACTGAACATTCTCTAAAAAATACGCTTTCTAGAAAATAGCAAAGCCCCATCTTTTGGGCTTTATTTAGGTGCAAGAGGATGAAAGCACATGGGTCACAGTAGGCAGGAATTGTTATAGTAAGTGATCATAGCTGTTTCTTTCAAGGTTTAAAAAATTTCTGCAGTAATTCTTATTTTTTCAACTCGAAACAGTTCTAAGTATTCTTTGTATCTATTTTATCTTTTGAGTCTATGAGTGTAGCAACTCTGAGCAGTTTAAAAACTTTTTCACGAAACCTCTAAAGACCATAAGGCTCCAAAGTGAATCTTCTGTTACCTGTGACTAATATCTTCTCCAGTACTGGCATCAATATCTATTAAAATATACAAAATTTCCCTTCTTTAACCCTTTGTCCATACTGTGGGGTATGAATATTTCATTTAAAGTGTGATGCTGTATTGCATTGAGCTGGCACAGATTTATTTTTTGCTTTTTCTGAAGTTCAATGACCTCAGCCCAAACAAGTCAAAGCTGTGACAGCTCCTCCTAATCATCTTGTAAGTTAATCATCCCACAGTTTGGCTAACCACACAGTGTGCAGATGGTTCTTCTGCTCTCTCTATCTGAACTTAACATACTCTTGCTCTTGATCAATGTTGATTACAAAATCCTGTTGTCAAATCCACTCCTAATTTTGCAAAACATATTTGGGGAAGGGAGGGATTGTCTTATTTAAGGCCCTAGTTCACAGATGGGCTACTTTCTCCCATTAGCTCTGTAGTTGCAGTTATTTGGGTACACTGTTCAAAAATTTTTGGAAGGTAAACGTGCAAAATTGTGGTTGAATGAACAGTTGTATTCCCCACTCCTGCTTGTCTTCTGCTTGTGCAATGCATGGGAGGCACTGGGGACAGAAGGAAGGGAATGGACTGTGGCAGCAGAGCTAAGCCATTGTGCTGGCTTTTCCTTTTTTGAAATCCTGTCTTAATTTCCTGACGTTTTGCCTTAGAAATATGTAGTTAAATGATTGAGATGAAATAGCTGTTGAATGTGCTCAGAGGAATGGAGAGAATTTTGTATGAAGAGATGGGGAAAAAATTTTTTTTCTTTTATGCGTTGATCAGTGAAGATCAACTAATTCAAGAAGCAATTTAAATCTCTTTAATTTTCTATACAGATATTTGAAGTGTGCATGAATTGCATGGTAACACTGAATTACAGGTAGATTTGAATGGATGCTAATAAATGAGGAGAACAGAAATAAAAATGACTTTTTTCCTGAAGGAAATATGTGAAATATTTTCAGCTGTAGGCTCTCTTGCTCTTCTCTGAAGTCTGTAGCTGACTCCCTGCATTAATTAACTGTTTCTAAATGCTCTATAGCTATGAGCAATGCATGGAGGTCATGGATAGAAGAAACTGCTACTGTAAATCTGGAAAAAATCTGCATTTGGATCATCTCTAATCTTAGAATAACTAGACTGCCCAAAAGAATGAACAAGAAGTAAATGCTTGTTAGAACATGCTAATATTCTAACTATATGCTGAGATGAAAGTCTGAATACAATAAGGCATTTGCTTCTGGCAATAGGCTTTTCTGGCTTAAGGTGATAAGGAATTATCCACAGTGCGAATTCATCCTCACAGCGCTTATTGTAGTAAGGAAAGAATATGATACAGAAGCCAAACTATTCCCATGCCAGTTTAAGCACCCAGATAGTTCGTTTGTATCTATTCTGCCTGTGGGAAAAGTCAGAATTAAAGAACTTGTTCAAAGTCTGTCTTTCTATTGCTGTTGGAAGTCTTAGAGTTTATAGCTAACAATAATTTGGTGATGTGGAATATTCTGGGTTTATCTTTGTGTTCTGTTTCACATGTGAAAGACATAAGGGAAAAAACAGCCCAAAATATAGCAAACCTCTGTAATTCTAGTTTGCAGCCAGAATTTAATGATCTGTTACTCCTTCTGCATATTTACAAGTACATATTTTTTATATTGATTTGCAATAAGAAAGGCTTACTGAAAAGCTTCTCAGGAGGCTTTCTTTTTTTCCTTATTTTTCTTGTACCTTCTGGACACTGACATTTGTGTCTTAACTTGAACCTTGAAAACACTGCTGTCAAGCATTGTCTGAGGTCAGAATCACTATGCCTATGCAAAGGTGGTTAACCTTCTATATATTTTTTTTTGTTTGTTGTTGTTTTAGAAAAGGCAGAACTTTGGTTGAATCCTTTAAAACCTTGGCTACAAGATTCCTTAACCTTCTAGGCATAACATTTCAAGACATCAAACTGACTTCTCCTTTTTAAGAAGTTGTACTGCATGGGGCAGTGATAACTTCTCCACTGAGAATTTCTCTAACTGTAGTGTAGCCATGCATCTTTACCTTTTTCTTGCATTAATTGCAAAATGAACTGTCTTAATGCTTTGGTTGTAAAGGTTGTACAGTCACTTATTGATGGAGAACATCCTGAAGGTTAATTCTTGGAATGAGGGAAGCTAAGCAGGTTGCATGTAGGAGCAAGATTCCTCATTTCTTTCACTGCATCAAAAACACAGTCCTAAACATCAGACTCCTGGGCATCTGCCTGCATGCAGGCAGTTTGGGGAGGTGTGAGGGGGTGGGGGTTGGTTACCTGAGAGCTGTTTTTAAGGCTTCAGGAGTGTGCTGGGCAGTGATGCTCGCAGATTAGGGAAAGAGGGAGAACTCTCATGCCAGTTCCTGCAGTCAGCACTTCCTCCCCAGATCACTGCGTGTCTAGAGTCAGTTATTTTGGGAAGGGAGAGGGGATTCTGTTGCTCAAGGATAGTTCTTGATTTGCTACAGATTGTGTTGTACTGCCCAGATTGTAGGCTGTGTCCCATTTTCTGTTTCCTTGTTTCTCCCTCAAGGTGGCTCTGGAGTCAGTGCGTCAGGAGGAAGGGAAAGGAAAGAATGTGTCTTATGCTTCCATATCTTTTTGGGAAGTGGGAGGCAAAAAAAAGTTTCTGCAATGCAATCTTCCCCATCAAGTATAATCAGTCTGTGCTTTTCAGTGCCTATTTAAAAACAAAACAAAAACCAGTAGCCTGAGAAGAGTTGTGGCTTCTCTCTTGCTCTAATCACTGGTAAGACAACATCAGCACTTCTGCAGGGTAAGTCTCATCTTGAACAGACTCACACTAGCCATTTGCCTTGTAAATAAGAGATCTTTTTGCATAGTAGAATAAATTATTTAACTTATTTTTTAGTATGTTTCACCTCAAATTACGGGGGGGAGGAAATTATTGTGAAAGCTCCAATTCTGTTGTTTTGAGCTTGCAGATCAATAGTACTGTGAGCAAAGGCCTTAGGAACCTGATTGCACCATGTGTCCACAGCTGCTGTGCTACCCATTTCTAAGCACAAATACTGCAGGATTCAATCCAGTATCTATTGTTTATTTTGTAAGGGGTGAGCTAGCCAGGAAAAATTCTAGCTTCTAATAACCAATTCTTCTGGTGCACTGTGAATTTATGAATCAAAATAATGTTAGGTTAAAATGAATGACAGTCAGGTGCAAGGACTGATACGTTGTTAGAATCACTTTTTTTTTTTTAAAAAAAAAAGCTAGCATACTTTTATTCAATTTGTTCTTTACTCACACTTGCTTTGTATCGCTGACTTAAGAAAGGATGTTTTGTCTTTTCAGTTTTGAGTTACAAAGGAGTGTAGAAAGGTAACTAAAAATAGGGACAGAAAGTAGTATCTGCAAAACCCACCTACCTCTCTGCCATCAACCTTAGTGCAACCATAGTGCAGAGCAACACTAGGCTTACAGTAAAATCTGAGCTTTATTTGTACTTTAAATTCTGTAGGGGATGCAATATATTCCAACTCAATATGATGGTGGAATGCTTCATGTCTTTTTCAGTCTTGTGTACACGGTTTATGGCTAGCTAGCCAGCTTCTAGGGTGCAAATTGCCATCTCCCTGATGGGAGCTGGGATTAGATGAAAGCAGACCTGCCAAGAGCTGTGTAGTTCATCAACAAAGAAGTGCTTCATCAAAACATCTTTCTTACACTGTTTTCATTAGAAAGATGAGGTAAGCTTTTGCTGATGAAAGTAGCAAATTTTTGTCTCTAAAAAAAAAAGTGTATTTTTAAAAATTAAACTGTATATGAAGCTTCCATAGTGTAAAACAGCACACAGATTCAAAAGGGTGTGTAGCAGTGTCTGGATATACAGACATCATGTGCATGGGGTTTGGAGAAGGTTTGCTTGCATGCTTATTTAATTATACGTTTGGTTGAAATGGTTGTGAATAAACTGAGACTGTGTTAAGTCTGAGTGTCATGCTGAACAAAAAGCAATTATCAACCATAGAAACCATGGGAGAATTTGGGATATATTCAGACAAACCCAAATTACTAAAAAGTAATGCTGGCGTCTGTCATGTATATTGGGGGGAATTTACAACTTCTATAGATATGAGTGCAGAATTAAAAATATAGTTGTTACAGTATGAAAAACTGCAGCCTTAAACTTATCCTGTTTGATTTCAGCATGCTTCTAGGTAATAGTCAAACTAAGAACTAATGTAAACCTTGAAGTTTTGTGTATGTTTGAAATTAAATGTGATATACTTATGGGTAATGCATAGCTAGCATTTTCACCATGTTGTGGCTTCTCAAGGTCTTCCCTGCCTTACACAGTGCACGTTGAGGCTTTTGTAAGAAATATTTCTTGCTGTTTTATCAAAATTAGACCCAAAGTTATAGGGCGCTTAACACATCATAGAAACAGCCTCTGCCTTATTGCTCACATTCCTTCACTGCCAGCATGAGGACCATTTCTCATCACAGAACCTGGATTCTTCTCCTTGGCCCAGCCTCTTGAAGGGGCTGCTCTTGGTGCTGTGTGCTCCTCAAAGCTCATTTGTACGTTTGTCCAGCACTAGGCTGGGCACTGGTAGGCCACAGTATCTTCTAACTACTGCTCTCACCAGATCAATTGCTTATGTGGCCCTCTTGGTTTATCTCAGTGGTTACTCTGGATCTGTGTTTTTATCACCGCTGCATTTCTCATGATCAATGCTGTTTCACAGCAAGCGCTTCTGCACTTGTTGGCTACAAATGCTTACAGTGCTCTGTGATGTTGATGCTCAGGAAAACATGTTCTTGCTGGAGGGTCTTAGATTTTGGTGCTATTATGTGATAAGAGTTTTACCTGCAGAGTACCTCAGAAGGGATAGTTCCGGTCAGGGAAGTAGCTTATTCAGGCTAGATGGAAATACAGTCATATTAAACTCTGATTCAACTAGCTGCTTCATTGTATGCTCAGTTCTTAAATGCAGGGAATATCCCACTCTCATAACTGAGAGCAGTTTTTTTTTTTTTTTTTTTTTTTTTAGGTCAGGATGTCCTACAGCATCCTGCATCATAGGATGCCACTGACCAAGGCAATGCATCATTGTTGGTATGCTGCTGAGCCCACATCCTCCAAACCTGGAGGTGAACTCCTCTGGCAGATTCCCAAAGGGGGAGGCAGTGATGCCCATGATCCCTGATTCCTGTGCCACTGAATCAAACACAGCATTTGTGCACTGTATTAAAAACCTCTGCATCTATCTGTATACAACACCTTTGTGTGTAGTGTTTGTTTTCTTTGTATGGGTTTTCTAAAAACCATTCAGAAAAAGCAAGTCCCTGAGGGCTGCGAAGCCAACAAATGACAGGCTTCTCTGAGCTGGATGAGTCACAGCAGCTTGTACAACTGACAGGTGCATGGTGGCAAAGTGTGTGCAGCAAGCAGCACAAGGTAGGCTTCTCAGTCCTAAATGCTGAGCTCCTTTCCTCTCCAGCACAGGGTTTTAAAGGAGCAGCCAGGCACCGAGCTCCTGAACACCTCTTTCATTTTTCCTGTAAATCTTTGCCACTTCATAAGCATCTTTTCATAACTTGGCAGATTTTCCGGAGAAAGAGGCAGCACTCAAACCTTTCTCCCTGTGCTGCCACCACAGCCAGGCTCCTGCTGGAGTTAGGTATCTGCATGCAGCTCCTGAGTCGAGTCAAAGATTGGATCCAGTCTAGCTCTTGCCTTTAATCTGCTGCTGGGCAGGGCTGGCGCCTGGTGACGCGGTGAGCTAAGCTGGCTGCAGCGAGTTAATAGAGAAGCAGGAAGGTATCAAAGCCCTGCAGAATGGCTCAAGGTCTTGGAGTATCTGACCTACACCACACTCCTGAATGCTGAAATAAGATGATAAAGCTGCCTCACAAGAAATTACAGAAGTTTTTCCTTAGAAAGGTAAAATGCTTTTTTTTTTTTTTTTTTTTTTTGGCTTGCTGCTTTGCCTTTCAAAATTAGATTGATTGACAAAGTTTGACAGTTGCCTTGTTTTTGTGTGCTCAACCTTGTGCTTCCCTTCCCCTGAGCTACCTGAAGCTGTTTTCTTGGCTTGTGGTTTGGGATAGGATGGAAATAATTGGAACCACACTTGTATAGCATGCTACACAGGCTAGTTTGATTGCATGTTACAGGTTGTGCTACCTTGCCCTGCTGTGCTGCCTTGTTACCTTGTTTTTTTGACACCCTATGTTCTGAATCTGTCATGTTGAATTTTAGTGCTCCAAGTTTCATTTGCAGTGCAAGAGAAATGCTGCTCATTGACTGGCTATTTTGGGGGGATGGGGTAAGGTATTGAAAGCAGGTATCTGTATATTTCTTACGCTTGCGTGTTTTTTAGTATTTTCAAATATACTCTTGTAACTCAATAAGCACACTATGCTTTCAAATAGTACTATGCTCAAAACTACTTGGGCTGTGGTTTGAAGCCATTTCTAGATCGTACTTTAGTTGGCACTATACCCAGCTGGATATTCAGTGCTGTAGTGACTGCCAGTTTGAAATAGCATTTCCTAAATATCAGAATTATCTCTGGTTGCTGTTAGTGCTTATATGTAGCCGTATCTTGTAGTTAGGAAAATGCATATACTTGTGTTCCTTCCAGCCCTTACTTCTCTTCACTTATTGTCTGCGCAGTTTGCATTCCACATAAACCTTCTAACAGTCTGTTTATGCAGTAATATCAGTTTATATCAGTTTTAATATGGGGGGTGGGGTCTCAATTATAGTGAACTGGGTTCTACACTTTCACCACTAAATACAATTTCAAATATATGGGATTTCTTTCTGATATGTTTTCTCAATAAAATCTTCAATATTTGGCTGTGTTCTAACTAAAAACAACGTTAACAGGGTACAAACAAAGACAGTGATCACATCTTTGTGGTAGTTAGGATCTGTCACATCATTCTCTGATTTTGGCACTTAGAAGGATGCAGCTAATTAGCTGTACTACTTATTTTGGAGTTGACCCTAGATTGACTGATCAGACCACAGATATTATTGAAAGTTCTGTTTTCTCCCTCTGATTTATTTGGGCTATGGGCACTAATCTCAAATAATTAGAGGATTAATTAGGTGAAATCCCAATCAACATTAAGTGATGGTTGGGAAGGTTAATGGATATCTGCCTTTTTCCCACCTTTGATCCTGTTGGGTTTTCGTTTGTCTTTTTAACATGTTTTCAAGCTTGTGTCCTTTGATAGATGTGTAGTTCAGTTGATGATTGCTTCCTTTACTCACATAGCAACTGTCCCAGCAATATCTTTGGGGAAAGTTTAGAAAATGACCTGTATCTCTTCTTGTTTTTGTGATTGCAACTGTACAACAGTCTACTTGAGTCCTTGCCTACCTGATAATGGTTCAGAAGTCTATGTGCAGTTAAGTAGCTAAAAGAAAGTGCTTGTAAACTTGCACAAAAAAGAAAGCCCTAAATTTACAATTTCCTTAGAACACATAAATAAGACTTAGAATGCTCCTGTGTCCTCTTGGCAAAAGTATCTACTGAGCAATGACAGCAAATTGATTACAGCAGTGAGACTCCATCAGTTTCCTCTTCAGAAGCAGTTCACACCCAACTTGCATTACTAATTATTTGGACACCAGTGGCTACATATGAGTGAGTGATTTTTTTTTTTTTTATGTACGTGCTGAGTTTCAGAGTCAAGCTTTTAATGGCTATGTGTGAAAAGTTTTACAGTGTAAAACAGTTTGCCCTGAGGAGTATGCCTCCACTAGAAGTTAACGTGGTGTGTTCCAAGCTCACAATATTATTCAGTGAATCTGTATCAGGCGTGTTAAGTTTATAAGGTGTCAGAGCTTTAGTTGAATTTATCTGCAAGCTCGCTCACTTCTGAAATGTAGGTTTTCTGGTTTCTTCTTTATTTGATGTATAAGAGTCTTAGCCCAGATTATTTCTACCTGCACAAATCCAACATTGTCTGCAGCATCTGAGAATGTAACCAACAGGAATTCTGAAGGCAATTCTGTTGGACGTCAGATGCACTGTCTGCTTCTTTTGCTTACTTCTTTGTTCTGAATAATTGCGGCTTTGATTGCAAGCACAATTTGGATGGCACCAGAACATTTAATAATCTCACTGACTCAATAGGAAAATAAAAAGCGAGTGGAAATAGTATTCTAGCAGGAAAATAGATTTTTATGAAGAATGGGTAATCTAGAATTTTGCTGCTTTACAGCAAAATGTAATCTCTGCTAACAAGAGAGAAGCACTTCAGCAAAACAGATAATGACTTCAGGTGATGCCCTCTTTTATAGTGATCTGGGGTTATAAGATCATGTTTATATATAGTCAAATGCATGTTTGTACTATTTAAGAAAAGTTTTATTTACTCTTTTTCGGTGTTGCGAAAAATTAATTAGTAAGGACTGCAGCATTAACAGGATATTACCCTGTTATAGTTTGTGTGAAATCTCTGCCTTTTCTTCATCACTGCCAGCAGAAGTTTCTGTCCTGAGGGAACACATGACTAAGTCACTGATAGAAAGTAGAAAAAAGAATGAAAGGCTGAGTAGCTCCAAAGGAATCTGAGAGAGAACAGATCTTTTAGACTTTTCTCTACCTTCACATGTATGTGAGTCATACCTATGGGCAAGGTATTTATAATCTTTATGATGTTCTTGGTGTTAATTTTAATGTAAAGCAATGCATTTCACACGTGTCTAATAGTTTTCTTCATTATATGCTGTATCTTGTAAGGCAGTCTTGTTACTTGGGATCTGGGCAGCTCCTTACTCTATGAATTGCAGCTGGCTATTTGCGGGGTTCTGATATAGGCAAGATAAGAAAAAAATGATTTGGTATGTACAGCAGTCTGCATCTGTAGCAATCACCTGCTTTGTCTATGGCAAGAGTTGGCCCCAATTCTGCATCATCTTCCAGTTGTAAATTAGTGACAGAACAACTGATCTTTCAAAAGTGTCAACTGTATTTCTATATAGAAGCAATGTTAAGGTTGAATATTATAAAGCACTTTTGCATTTAAATCGCTTGATTTAAAAAGAAATAAATACTATGAATTAATCTTTCAGGATCATATTCTATTCCACCTCCATTCAAGAGTAGTTGGTGTTAGAGTTGCAAAGGGGTGTTTTAGTTGAGGGAACTGGAGACAAGGGCTTGTTTCTGAATTAAGCAAAGTATATACTTCTCACCTTGCTGCCTAAAATAGCTGAACCAGTCCAGCTTGTGAGTTTGCAAAAGAATAGAGGCCAGGGTAGGCTTCTGATGTAGAAGACTTCAGTCTAAATAGACTTGATTTGGTAGAAACAGGAGCAACTGAAGCATAATTCTGTGATGGGGATGCATCAACAAATTCCACAGAAGGTGGTGCTTGTGGGGCTGGTATGGGAACCGCCATACTGAAGTAGAACAAAATGGACCTGTAGGGGGACATATGCCCTTCTTGATTCCTTATTTTTCCAACTTGAGTGTATTTTGAGCAATGCTGTGCCAAATTCCGCAGGCACAAATGAGACTTAAACAGTACCACTATGTTGGCGCTTGCACTACAGTCATTGAGATGGGTACTGTTATGCAAGGGTTGCAGGCATCTTGCAAATGAAGACTAAGCCCTACTGACAACTCATTATATATGATTAATTTGAGCCAATGCAGCCTGGGTGGAGTTCTTGGTGTTTTATTTGCCATGCATGGTATGGCAATCATTTCACAGTTAAGGAACAAATAGGGGGCCAAGCACTTAGTTATGCCTTTATTTGAAGGGACAAAAAATAGGCTCCTTTTTAACCATCAAGGTGCTCTTACTGAGAGATTTGGATTGAATAGCAGCAGTTATGTGGAATGGATTTGTATGTAATATATTTATTTATTAGTAATGTGAAACTCCTTGAATTTCTCATGAATTAAGCAGGTTAAATAACAGCTGTACTTTCATGGCTCAAAAGGCTCGGTGGAGCTGAGTCATGGTTTTATATTGGCAGACTTCCTTCTTTCCATATTTTCTAAACAAATGAAAAACAACCTTCTTTGATGTACATCTTGTCCTTATAGTCCTTATATAAAATTGCTTATATGAATCCTAACTCTGTCTTGATGCTTCAATAAGCTGTTAATGAAGTGTAGGATATATCCTCACTAGCTCTATAAGACAGAGTGAAGGCATTTCCCCTGTCCATGACCCATCATCACCATATCAGAGCACTGCAGGAGATGCTGGGGAGATGTGTGCTATGCTGTACATGGTTGTGTTAAACAGCCCTGTTTTTTTCCTCTGGCTGGGGATAAAGGACCTCTTGATCTGTTTCTGGAGACTAATGCATGTGCTGTGGCAGATGACTGTGCACCGGTGGCTCCTACCCTAGTAAAACTGGGAAGGTGATGGGGTGGGGCCTGAATGAGGAGCACTGTTCATGGCTCCAAGGTGAGAAGCCGCACTGGCAGAGTAAAGAAAAAAAAAAAAAAGGAGGTTCTTGATGCACCTTTTAAATTGATGCCTGTGGAACTAGGCTAATGATGGCAAGTAATTGGTGTCTTATAATTTATTACATCATTTAAAGGATTGGTAGGTAAAGAGGAAGATGTGAGACACTACAGTAAGAAGAAGCAAAAGAAAGCCAACTGTTGTGATGGATGTGTTCCCAAGTTTATACACACTAGCCTTTGACTTGTATAAATGTGTTAAAATGACATGAGCTGTACTCCCCAGATTCTTCCCTAATGGGAGTGATGCTCTCTGTCACACAGGAGGGCACAAAGTGGATGAAGGCATTGCTGTGATGACAGTGCTGGGCAAGGCCTGGTACAGCTGCAGAGGAAGTGCATGGCCTTACTGCTATGGGAAGTCCTACAGAGCTGCTCAAGTCTTGGTGCTGCACTGATGATGCTCCAAATATACAGGCAAAGATTACAATACAGGTTTCTCTCCTCCCTTCTTTATTAATGCACCGCTTGACTCTGCAGAGTGTCAATGGAGATTGCGACTCATCCCTTCAGTTAACAAAAGTTCTCACCCCCAATATCTCTATTCTTGCCAGCAGGCAAGCACTTGCCACTGGCATTCCTGGCTCTTGAAAAGTACTTCTGGACTTCAACTACATCCATGTACTCCACGTTCTAGGGTTAAAGTGTTAAAGGGCTGAAATGTTAGAAACCTGTCAAATAACAACCATCCTGACTTTCAGAAAGGAGTGCCCAGGTTAGTTGCATCACTCTTGCTCTCTGATCTGCTGCATGATCCTTATCAAATCACAGAATCGCCTGGGTTGGAAGGAGCATCAAGGATCATGAATCTCCAATGCCCCCCCAACACAGGCAGGGCCACCAATCTGCACATTTAATATACTAGACCAGGCTGCCCAGAGCCCCATTCAATCTGGCCTTGAACACCTTCAGGGATGGGGTATCCACAACTTCTCTGGGCAGCCTGTTCCAGTATCTTTACCACTCATAATAAAGAACTTTTCCCTGACATCCCACCTAAATCTTCCTTCCCTCAACTTAAAACCATTTCCCCTTTTCCTGCAGTTATCTACCCTTTCGAAGAGTTGACTTCCCTCCTGTTTATGGGCTCCTTTAATGTATTGAAAGGCTGCAATGGAGTCACCCTGCAGCCTTCTTTATTCCAGGCTGAACAAGCCCAGCTGCCTTGGCCTGTCTTTGTAGGGAAGGTGCTCCAGCCCTCTGACCATTTTTGTGGCTCTCCTCTGGACCCTCTCCAGCAGCTTTCTCTCTGTCTTGTGCTGGGGATTCCAGACCTGGACTCAGTACTCCAGATAAATCTAAGGCATTCTCTAAAACTGCTGTTTTCTCATTTTCCCCCCAGGGGAACACTTTTCACTGAGCACAGTAATTTTACTGCCATGTCTATTGCACTATCTTCTATTTCATCCAAATGATGCCATTTGGAAAATGGAACTCCTTTTTCTTCACCTAAATGACCTTATCCTCTTGGCTAAATCCTCAAGTTGTACCCTGTCCTCAAGCATGATACCTTCATTCTTAGCTTGTTTTCAAGTGATTGTTAGCTTGTTTTTAAGTGATTTCCCACTCTACCCAGCGTGTTTTTTTTTTTTTTTTTTTACCTCTATCCAGGATTTAGCACTATAGTTAACAGCAAAATGCTCATGCTGTGCAGTTTCTGCTGCAGGTGTAAGTCATTCTTCCTGTAGGTACAATGCTCAAATAGTCTGAACACCATTCTGGTCAAGTTCATATTCTTTTTTGCCTGTGTTACCAGTGTGATAGGTCACTGACTTTTCAATTGAATTCATCTGGTCTTCCATTCAATCAAGTATCTGTGCAGTAGATATAACCCGTAAGATCTTCCTGATGTTGTAAATTGTGTGTAGCTGCATTATTTGCTTACTATACTGAGTCCAGCATTAGCATTGATGTGTGCCAGCTTTTGAAGCTTTCTGGAGTGATACAGAATCTCCTTTTCAGCAGCCATTGCTGACTGTGACTATTCCTAAAAGGCAGAAATATATGAGCTTTCTGTTTTGAAACTTTCAAGAAGTAAAAACTGTAAGCTTGGCACCAATCTGTTCTCAATAAGTTCTGGTGCACTATATAAATGAAGGTATCACACAAATTTAACCATCTCTTCCTTTGCTTGTGTTTTTCTCATCTATTTTAAGTTTGCAGGCTACAAAATGAGGTGTGTCTTAGAGGAAATGTATATACCCTGTTTTCTTGAGAATAATATTAACAAATCTATACTTCAATTGTGTAGGCAAAAAGATTGCTTCACTTACCTCATACTAGTAATTGTCTCAGCCCACTGCCTAATTTGACAGGAAAAAAGCAACTCTAAGATACATCTTCATTTTAAGCTGCTTTGTGGGTGTGTCTGTATTTCATCTCTGGCTGTCTGATTTCCTGTCCCAAGCAGAATAATGTTCCATCAAACACTAGAAATCATTACTCACAGAGTACACTTGTAACCTAGTATGTAAGTGAGGATTTAATACTTGCTTCAAATATACTGTGTAGTTCTAACTGCGTATTTCTAAAACTCAAGATATCTAAAGACAGCTTCAGAGGTGTAGGATGATAAGATGCCTCTGCAAGGTCTGTGTTTAATCTTCAGCAATACTCTATTAAAGAAATGTTTGTTAGACCCACGTGCAAACAGTCCTGAGCAAGTCTTTTGTGAGATAAGAAAATCACAGAATGGCCCAGGTTGGAAGGGACCCCAAAGATCATTGAGTTCCAGCCCCCCTGCCACAGGCAAGGCCACTAACCTCCAGACCTAGTACTAGACCAGGCTGCTCTGGGCCCCATCCAATCTGATCTTGATCACTTGCAAGGATGAAGCATCCCCAACCTCTCTGGGCAGCCTATTTCAGCACCTTGCCACTTTCTCTGTAAAGAACTTCTCCCTGACATCCAATCTACACCTTTCCTCCTTGATTGGAAGGCTACAGTGGGGTCTCCTCATAGCCTTCTCCAGGCTGAATAAATCCAGCTCTGCCAGCCTGTCTTTGTAGGGGAGGTGCTCCAGCCCTCACCTTTGTAGCTCTCCTCTGGACCCTTTCCAACAACTCCACATCTTTCCTATACAAGGGCCCTAGACCTGGATGCAGTACTCCAGATGTGACCTCACAAGTGTGGAGTAAAGGGGGACCACCTCTCTGTTCCTGCTGGCCAACCAATATCCTTATCCATTGGCTTGTACACCCCTCAAATCTGTATCTCTACAGTTTGGAGAGGAGGATTGGTGAGGGACTGTGTTGAGGGTCTTGCATGAATTCAGGTAGATGACATCTGTTGCCTTCCCTTTGTCCGCTGATTTCGTCACTCCACCATAGAGTACCACTGGATTGGTCAGGCATGACATTCTCTCAGTAGAGCCAAGATGGCTGTCTCTGATCTCCAATTCATCCCTTATGTGCCTTAATGTGTCTTCTAGGAGAATCTGTTCCATGACTTTCCCAGGCAGAGAGGTGAGACTCACCAGCCTGTGGTTCCCTGGGTCCTCCTTCCTCCCTTTCTTGTAAATTGGAGTGGTGTTACATTTTTTTCCAGTCCCTAGGGACTTTGCACAACAGCCACAATTTTTCAAATATGATGGAGAGCAGCTCAGAAACTATATCAACCTTCAATCAATGCTCCTTTAGCACCCTGGCATGCGTGTCATCTGCACCCTATTGACTTGTATACATTCAGTCTCATGATACGGTCTTGGACTTGCTCTGCCAGTGAAGACCAAGGTAAAAACAAACACGTTTAGTACCTCAGCCTTCTCCATATCTATTATAGCCAATTTTCCTTCCTTGTTTAATAGAGGAAGTATGCTCTTTGGCCTGCCCCTTCTGTCCACCTTCTGTCCAATTTACCTATAGCATTCCTTGTTGTTTTTAACATCTCTTGCAATGTTCAGTTCCATCTGCACCTTCACTATCCTAATCCCTTCTTTGCAAGTCCAGACGGCATCCCTGCATTCTCTCCAGGTGACACATACTTGTTTCTACAGCTGGTATAATCCCTTATTTTCCCACAGTTTGACCAGCAGGTCCTTGCCACACCGTGCTAGTATCCTGCCTTTCATGTCTGCTTTCTTATTCTGAGAGTTGGAGAGCTCTTGTGCTTCAAAAAGGCATCTTTTAAAAGTAGCCAGCTTTGTTCTGCTCCTTTGTCTCTAAGGACAGCTTCCTAGGAGATGAATGGCCTGAGAAGAGCAAGGCTGGGTGTTGTTGGATATAAAAGCAGAATATGCTCTATAGAAACAGAGCATTAAAACAACAAGGAATTCTATTGGTAATGTGTTTTATCAGCTCTAATGCTCTTTTTCTAAATTCCTGATGATATTAAGACCGGATTTGTAATGCAGGTCATTCCCAGACCAGGCAGTTTAACCCCCTTTCATGTCGGCATCAATTCCTGCTCACCAAAATCATTGAAAATTTTGTGGCCTAGAGTGCAGATTAGCATTAAGGGGCAGAAGGTTACAAATGCAACTTTCATTTTTGTTTTACTTAATTTAAGAGAGTTTTGCTATCATCTTTAAATGCAACTTTTAGCGCTGAAGGAAAATCTTTATCACTTTCTCCCAATAAAATCTTAAAACTAATTGCCAGTGTTTTTCTACATTACATTGCTAGAATCAAACAGACATTTTGAAATTTTGTCATACAAATACAGCATATGGTTTTGAGCTTGAACTGTGGTTTGGTTTCCTTTGTTCTTCAATATAAGTTTAATTTTTTTTCTTGCCAGAGCTTTTAGAGTTCAGATATTCCTCAGCTGCTCTTTTGGAGAATTAAACTTTAGCAGGTGCCATGTGATTAGGAGATTCTCATTTTTAATTTTTTTCCCTCATTGAAACTGCGGAAATGGGAACAAATAAATGCAAGTTTTTGAAATAAAGCTCTTATAGGACCCTATTTATTTGATGTAGTTTGTGTTGTATATCTAGAAACATCTTGCAGCCAGTTTCCTTGGAAGGTTGATGCAGAAAGGCAATAACTTGTTTTGCCGTTTGGTTTTCAGCAGGATGTTAATAAGATCTCATCCCCTTTTATTCTTCTTTTCCTGTCTTGTGTTGCTAGATAATCGAAAATTTCTGCCTTGTCTGTAGAATAAAAGAAAGACTTATCTATTTAAATACAAGCCATCTGTTAGTCTAGAAAATAAAGGTGCATTTGTGTAGACTGATATGACCGAGGAAACGGGTGCAAGGCATTCTAGCTTTCATTTAATCTTTTTAATAAGAGGAAAATGAATTCATACTTAAATTTAATCTTTTGGGGAATATCTCTGGAGGCCTTAAGAGGATGCATTGTTAAGCTCTGAAAATCAAGGTGATCTCACAGCCTTCTCAATGAACTACTTTGTATGAGGGCATCTGCTGTGTCTTACTCTTGAGTGTGGCGCGGAAGAAAAGCCATCTTAGCACAAACCTAGCAGCTATGCTAAATGTAAGGAGAAATGACTGGAAATTTTTTTTCTCAGCTTTTATAAAGCTTCAGGAAACAGCAGATTGTCTTCAACAAAAGATATTAGAAGGTGCACGGTTGTGCAGGGAAAAATGAACCATTCATAAAAGCATTAGAAAAGCTGAAGTGTGTTTCAGTTTGAAGAGCTGTGTATTGCTGTGACCTTGCACCTACTTACGCATGTTTTTCAGAAGGAATGTTGTGAGCAGGGAGAATTGAACACTGGGAATCAAACTTCTGGTACTGATTTGTCTGAATCACTTTATAGTACAGAACTGCAAATATGCTTATTTATTTGGGGGAACTAACAGGTTGGGGAAGCTGGAGGAAAATACCTAGTTATGAAAATTACTTCCCCTTCATAGATGAAGGAAATACTGAGCAGCAGCAACAGAAGTGAGGAGAAGGAGAGCAGGGGAAAAAAAAATCTGTCACTGAAATTTCAGTTTTCCCTGAGTCCATAGGTTTTTTTTTTTTTAAGCGTCTTAAATTTTGACAAAAGATACTATTCTGTTATTTCGCCTTTTAAGGTAATAATGAACTGCGATATTTATCAAATGACATAAAACCTATGTAAAATAGCTGAGGATGCTATTGTGAGAGGTTTGTTGGTAAAAGAGAAAATACAGAAGAGAATGGTGGTAAATGTAAGAAAGTTGTTTTCTTTGTTTCAACCTCTTGCCTTTCAGTTTGTTGCTGGAACAGAATGTGCCATTAGTGGCCTCCTGGCTTAACATTTACCCACTACAAATTTTACATCAAAATGGCATTTTAAATAGCCTAATTCTCTTAAGTTGAAGAGTTCAGATACAACTTTTATCATCTGACTGTAATGAAAAAGAGAAATGCAAGTGCAGAAAGCAATTCTCTTGATTGAAAGACAAGCCCTGCTTCTAGAAGTGGTTATGCAGCTGCACTTGTTGCCCACTTGAGTAAATCCGGGCTAACAAACCTATGATTTTTGCTAGCTTCTGAACCAAGTATTTGCTGCTATTGTCCTCCTAATGCTGAACACGTTTTGTTGAAGCAAGTGGTCAATTGTTGCAGATAATGGTTACTCTAGACAAGTTTACATCTAGTGCTTGATTGCAAGTGCTCCTCTAAAAAAAATGTTTACTAATGGATTTATAACTTAATTGTACACAAGGTACATATGGTTCTTGTCAAGTTTATTAAAAAGCTTAGAATTGAATTTTTGACATGTTGCCATAGGAGATGTGACAGCGCAGGATGAGGGGCACTAAGTAAAAGGGAACAAACCTATATTACAGCTAAGTACTCAATTTGAAAGAGAGACCTTTCTAAAAATTTGTTTTCTATTTTTAAACCATCTTGAGAAACAGTCTGGGGAGCTGTTTCTTGTACTGAGTAACACCAGTCTGTCCTGGTGGAGCCTTAACAAGAATTAGTAAAGTTTTATTCTTTTTCAGATTTCCATCCTCTGCTCACCATCTATACAGTTTTGATAGGAAGAAATGGAAAGTGAAATATTTCCAATCCCTTATACACAGCATTCGAGCCCTAGCTTTTACAGTATTAGTAAAAACATTGAGTGATTGTGAAACATAATGCCTTTCCATCAGGTACTAGGGAATTGAAACTGAGAAAACATGGCGAAGTTGATTCAGAAATATGTTGTAAATGTTGTTTTTATGCAGTCATCTTTTGGCTGGAAAACATAGGTTCAGTTTAGTAACAAAATCTAAACTTATAAATACCATGGAGAAATTTGGAAAACAGATGATGGCAACTTTGTAAGAGATATGTAGTTTAGTGGCAACAGTGGTTAGTGTTTTGTCACCTCTCCCGTTAGACTTCAATATGGTTATTTCTGTTTCTGATGAGGGCATATACAGTCCTCAGGCTTGAAACTGCATGCCGGTACTGATGCCAGAAAAGTGTCTTGTTTACCTGTTAACATCTCACCTAAACACTTATTCAATATTAGCAGTCACGAATAGCAGTTACTTGGTATGCTCTGTGTGTGCATATATGAAAGCTGCTCTGCAGCTCAATGCCTATTGTTAGGAGAGCAGTTGAAACAGAATAGCAGATTTCCCTCAAATGAGGTAGCATTAGTAACCAGTTTCGTGCTCCACCAGTTAAGGGAGCAGAATGCAAACAGTCTAGTGAATAAAACATGCTGTAGACTTGGTTTTGGCCAGAGTTTCCATGGCAGCATGGGGCACATTGACCTAATACAGCTGGGGAAGCTGGCCTCAAAGCAAACTAATGACTCTTGTGCACCTACGTCAAAGGAGTGTGAGGGGTAAACCTTCATGCTCCAGCTCTCTTGGCAGCAATGTCTCCTAGAGTTTAGGGAAATCAATTTAAAGAACCCAGGGGAAAGTAGAAGAATAGAACATGCATGGACTCTTAGGGTCTGCCAAGAAGACTCGTTAAGTGGGAGAAGGAATGTAGGAGGGAGCATTTCTAAATTCTTAAAAGAAGATGACTGGTAATAGCCATTCCTACAGCCCTGTAATTGTGAGCTCTCCTTTCTCAGACGCAGAGGCCCAGGCAGAACATAACTGGAGGAGGGAGAAAGTTGATGCTTCTGCTCACTGTTATTTTACGAATCCTCCCAACGTGCGTCACTCTAGAAGGATCTATATACTTGTATTTTAATTAAGAAGTTTAGTCTGGAATCCTACAAAAGCCGATTTGACAATCAGTATTTACAGATGAATGACTTTTTTTAAATTTTCCTCTTATGTTTTTGGACAGAAGCTTGTGGAGGGGAGGAGGGAAGCCCACTGTGTCATGTACTCAAATTTAAGCAGTGTCATAGATGTGGGAGAAGAGCTTGGAACAAATTTTGCGGTATTCAAGGTGCTATTGGATTGAGGCTGGCATAATTTTTTTTGTATCACTTAAGTCTGGCAAAGTGGAGTTTACTCTGTGTAAACTGCAGTATAGAAACTTAAATATGGTAAGACAGAATAACTGATTCTGCCTGTTTGCAAATTCTCTCATTTGGAGAATTTTCAGACTCTCACCTTTCATGATGAGCGGGAGAGTGTCTGAAGATTGTACGCCTCTTGCAAATGACTGAAATTTAAACTGAAAGTGACCCTTAGCTGCAGACAGTGGAGGTCAGCAATGGGATAATGTTTCACATTAAGTGAATTGAAAAGAATGATGAGTACAAAAACATATCAAATCCCTTAATTCCTTTTAAAACCCCACTAATCTATGTGATTGTAGATAATCCTCTGAAGCAGCAGCAAAAATGATATGTGGAGTGTAGCCATAAGCACAACATTTAGCCTTGTAGATTACTTAAACTCCACTGGTAACTTTCAGAAACTGTATTGCATGTCATTTTCTTCTTTCTTCACACAAACTGAAGTATAGGGTGTTGTGAAACTTAAGTACCCTCTTCATTCCTATCCTCTTCCTTAGGTTTTGTCAAAAAAAAAGTCTACTATGTATAGTGGAAAAAAAGTCAAAATAATTTAAGAAGTGCTTTTCCAAATCTTCTAAAGACACAGGTCATATTTGGTCAGGAACGGAAGAAGACAACAAGAAGGCTTCTGACTTTCTGGGAAGAAGCAAATTAACACTTTCATGTTGATCATCTCTTTATGAATAGTGTGCTGGGGCTGTTTACTTCAATCTTAATATTCTTTACCAAAACTATTGGAAATTCAAGATTAATAATACTTTCTCCTTGAAAGACCACTTGTCTTACTATGGTCTCATCTCATTCCCTTCCTTTTCTGTTTCCCCCACCACATAGAAATGTGTCTCAAGACAAGTAAGCAAAAATTTCCAGATTCTCAGCTGCAAGTTAAAAGACTGAGTGAGAAGTTAAAAGATCTCAGTTGCAACTATAGGAATTGGTCTTTCCTGTTACATGCACTGTTTGTTCTTCCTTTACTGAAGTGTACATTTAAAATGAAACAATTTCTGTTTTCTTGAAAGATGGATATGCATTTCAGTGCTATCTTGAAGCTGCAGCACTAGAAAATTAGGATTAGATGCAGGGAAAGTATCCTTACAGGTGTAATCACACATGCTTTACCAGGAATACAGTTTAATTGAAAGCCAGCTTTGTTTAGTATTTAGCTTCATAAGTTTTATTTACTCTTTGTAGCCCTGATTTCTGTGCAAATATCTCCTTTAAGCTTTAGCAGCTTTATGACTACAACTTGTTCAAACAGACAGATGGTGTGATGTTAAATCTACCTAACTGCCTCATCGACAATGAAAGTAGGCATGAATGGTTTAGCTCGTTTGGGGGTTGTAAGGCTGGGAGCTGAGGGAGAGGCACAACTAATACTAAAGCGAATTAATGCATCGTTGTTCCCAACAGCCCTCAACAAGTGATAATGGGAAGTCCTGAAAATTTTACCTACGTATATATTTTTAATTAGATGATACTTTAGCTGATGTTCTTGTCTCCTTTTGGGTCTCATTTGAACTTGCATAGTTACACTAGATTAAATAGACAATTATATTTAAATGTACATAAGTAAAAGCTTATGGAGGTAACTGAGATCTTAATAAAATATCATACTATACTGTCTTTCTAAGAAAACAGAGCAACAATTAAAAATATATATATGAATGACTTGCAATGGCTCTTGCAGTTTGCTGAACCACCTGATGCAAGGAAATCTTTTCATAACTACTAATCTGCTGGGAAAGATTTGAAATTTTACTTATAATAGCCAGTGGTATTAATTTCTATACTCACCAAATTGTCAAGAGTTGAAATCAAACATACAAAGGGTGGGGGTGGGGGGGAGCGACACAAATCTTTCTACGTTTTTGCAGTTTGAGAGTTCTTGTTTGCTTTTCTTTAGTGTGAAGATAGTAATTCAGGATAGTCTTTCTATTAAGTGGTCACTGTTTCTTTCTACAGTATGTGGAAGTACTTAAAGCTGTTTTGATCTAAGCCAATCTCAACCTACCATCTTGTACAGGGCTGCAGGTTATAACATCAAATGCAGAGAAGCTTCTAAGCCTGTATGATTTTATTATTTCAAAAATGAAGAATGAATGTGCTTGCAGCTAAATTTCAGTTGTTTCAGTTAGTTGCTATGAAAACTGTGTTCTCTTATGAGACAACCTTTTTTCTTGCTCACAAAACAAAGAAGTTTAAACTCTTAGGGGGTACCTGTTATTGTACGGTTAAGTGCAAAAAGAGGAAGATTAGAAGCAAGTGATTATATGGGAGAGATAATAAAAAATACTTAGCTTTGATGTTCTGCATTTTTAATGAGCAAGTCTCATAATTTTCACAGGAAAGGTCACAGTGCATCCTTTGCTTAATTGAATATCTTAACTGGGGGCAAGAGGGATGTCTTGAAAAATTGGCCGATAAAACACAGTTCCAGTGACCACAGAGATACTGCAATGACCAGCTCTTCTGAATTTAGAAGTCCATTAAATAATCCATTTTCAATGTAACAGTGGCTGGTAAAGTGGAAGTAAGATGTCCCAAAATGTGCGATCACAACTCTTACAACCTGCTCCAAAGGATACTCCTATACCCACTTAGCCTACAAAATCCTGTCTTACACACCTCAGCCATATTTGTTCATTTCTGTGATTCTCCCGTAATCTATTTCAGTTTATTTATTAGAAAATTAGCTCACTCTGCTGCTCTCTGTTGGTAGGCTCCTCTTCTTTCCCAATTATGTGTTATCAGCATTTTTAACTACAAAATATTAACCCCTCTGACCTTGGGTTTGTGATGTACAGAGAAGATGTTAGCGGGATTTGGAGTGTTAATTATCAGAGTTGATGACCAGATTTCCAAGCACAGTGCTGAGCTGGTTAAAGGTTAAGCAATGGTTTTATGTATTTAATGGATAGCCAATAGAATTAAATGTTTGCTGAGCAAACGTCCAGGAATTGAATCAGTTATTACAGGTAGCAGATAAAGTGAAAGATGACCTAATTTATGCTAGCTTTTTTAAAGGATGGCCATACAAAATGGTCTTGTATTTATTGCTCCATTTAACAACTCTTAATTTCATTTAATGTGGGATACAGGAGTTAAAGACATCTAATTAGCATTTCTGGATGTTTTCTCCAACTGATAGTAATGTTTTTGTACAGCTAAATATCTTTGTGAAAGAAACTGCATTCCAATTTGTGCAGTGCTTGGACCTTTGGATTTCCTTCTTCATACAGTTCAAGACAGCTATCAAAGGAAAGCAGTGGGTTTAGCATGGTACGAAGAACCAGTCACTTGTTCAGACACTTGCATTCTGTTTAGGGATCAAAATGCATATAGTTGGAGAAGAGGCTACTTTTTAGCTTTCTGTTGTGGTTTAACCTGGCAGGTGATTTAGCACCACACAATTTGCTCTCTCCTTAGTCTTTCCCAATGTGATGGACGAAACAACTGTAGATGGGGAAAAAAAAAAGTAAAACCCGTGGGTTGAGGAATTTATTTACTGAGAGAAAAAGAAAAAAGGTAGTAGTTATGACTATCTATATAGTTATATACATTTATGACTATATAGCTATACATGGGAGCCTACAAACAGGAGCAGAATCAACTCTTTGTTAGGATTGATAACTACAGGATGAGGGGAAATGGTTTTAAGTTGAGGGAGGGAAGATTTAGGTTGGATGTCAGAGGGAAGCTCTTTACAGAGTGGTGAGGTACTGGAACAGGCTGCCCAGAGAGGTTGTGGATGCCCCACCCTTGGAGGTGTTCAAGGCCAGACTGGATGGGGCCCTGGGCAGCCTGGTCTAGTATTAAATGGGGAGGTTGGCCCTGCATGTGGCAGGGGGGTTGGAGCTTGATGATCCTTGAGTCCCTTCCAATCCTGGCCATTCTGTGTAAAAGAGTGTATATAACAAACAGTGCATAAGCAACTTCTCACCACCTTCTAGCTAGACTCCTGAGCAGCAGAAGAGAGAGAGAGATGAACTTCCAGCCCCTTCAGAAATCTTTCTGCATGACATTGTTTAGCCAGTTTAAGGCAGCTCTTCTAATCCTGTTCGCTCCCTGCACCTTGGGCCCTTCAATGAATATGGCCTTGGCTCTGTATAGCACTGCTTGGCAGCAACTATAAACTTTGGAGTGTTATCAATGTTGTTTTTCTGCTAGAACCAAAATGTAGCATCTGTAGAAAACAATTCTGTCCTGATTGAATGCAAGACACTTTGTCTGAAGGCATGTGATATATATACGTACCAAAATCACTAGGTGATCCCAACCAACATGCATTATCATGGATGATGGGAGGATTTGCTTCATAATCCCATTACTGCTCTTAAATCAAAAGCAATAGCCATAGGGCAGATTAATTGGTGTTTTTTAATCTCAGGGAGTGAATGCAATGGTGCAATTAGAGGATCCTGCTTTTCTTAGCAATTAAATACTTGCTTCTGTTTTCTGCTGGCCTGCTTGGGCAGAAATATCTGCACCCTCATTAACTATATACCCTGGTCTCCTTTTTCAGCAGCTGATTTATGTTGTGCAAGATTAAGCATATGGATTGATTTCTGCATTTTTCATGTGTGTAATGACATAGATTAACTCAACTCATTTTGATATAGCATTTTTCAGTTACTTGAGATGAGTAATTCAGGAGATAGCTGAACGCTCTACAATTTTCCACTTCAGAAATGGCAGTGCAGCAGCTGGAGTGAAAATGTTCACATACATGCAATCTCTAGCTTGCGTAAATCAAAAAATTGACACTGACATATTGCAGCTGGGGATCTAGGCCATCAGATCATGTACAATGGATAAAACCTGATTGAAGTGTGCTATGAGATTTGTGTGGAAGATAATATGTAATACAACTGCGCGGATGTGGAGGTATTGCACAGGTAGACTATTTTCTAAACTGAATTAGTAACCAGCCAGTGTAAAGTGTAATGTACAGGAGACAGGAAATAATTGTGATGTCCAAAGTACAATATATGCTTTAATGCAATACAATAAAAATAAAAGTGTCAGCTTATGCTCTCCTGACATGATAACATCTTCTCTCTTAATTTGTCCCCATAACACTGTTTAGATAACATGCTATATATTAAAAAAAAATAGCTTGTTCTAATGATGCAGATCGCTTACTGATCAGTGCTTAAAAATGAATCTTAATTTGCTAGCTGTTGGCAAGCTTTAGCCATGACTTGAGTGCCAAACACTAAATCCACGTAAGAAATCCTTACCATGCTGCTGGGAAGAAGCCCCACACATTGACACTTCAACTTGGTTTCTGTTTCATTATTTTTTTTTAATGTACAGGAAAATATGGTTCTTTGATGATATGTACTTCATTGGGATATTAATATTTTTGTTTATTTCTGAAGACACTGTGTAGACTGCAAAGTCCTATTTCCAAGCCCCGTGAAACTGATCTCACTTCCTGTAGCAAAGTTGAGCCCCACAAGGTGACAAAAGAAGTCCCAGCAGAATGTGGTGAATTGTAAGGATACTGCAATTGCTTTGTTTCTTTCAAATGGTGCAACATTTGTTAGGGGGGTGTGTATCTTGTACCTAAGCACAATTAATTTAACATTTACAAGGCACTAACATGATCTCAGGTACAAATATGAGGTTCTTTGGCCCTCAACATTCACTGTTAATGTTATTTCACTTTGTTGTTGTTAAGTTGTAACTATTTTATTACTCCTTTATAAATAAACATGGGCTTTTCTCTCAGCAGTTCTGCAAAATTTAATTTTGGCCTGCATTAAATACCACAAGTTTCATCTTTATTTTCTCTAAGCCAGAACAATGGCATTTTTTTTCATGCAGGTTACTCGTATCTTACAGTGTATAGTTAATTTACATCTACTAAACACAGATTATCAGATCTGTAAGAGGAGGACTCAAGAAGAAGATAGGAGGTTGTAATTTTAATCTTCTAGATGGTTTCCTTGGAATAGTTACATGGATTATTTGACTAAAAAGCAGTAAATTTTTTTGAGGAAAATAATGTTGAATAAAATTTCTTTTGATGCTGTTTGAGCATTGCCATTTTAATTTATATGGCAAGCAATTCAATAGTTGGAGAACATAAAGCAAACATTTTTGAATAGCTGCATTTCTCCATAGCTTTATTCTAATGTCTTATTCACGTACCTTCTTTCTGGGAAAAAACAAACAAACAACAAAACACCAGTAATCCATATATTGTCAGAGGGATTTTGATTCAGTAGTATCCTCTGAATCAAATTCATGAGAATATTCTTAGGATACGTAAAGAACCCATTGATTTCAGAAGGCATGAAGTGATAAACAGCTTTGTCAGCTCTGTATTTTTTTCAAATACAGGAAGAAAAGGAGATTACAGGCCAGGTTCTGCTCTGTCTTGTACCTCTTGGAGTTGTTAGAGCAGGCCAGCATGTTTAGGCTGTGTTTTGAGCACAAGGTAAGAGGCTCTATGAACAAGACTGTAGAGCGTGCCAGTGCGTCTCTTGATTAGATCACAACACATGGGGTGAGCAGTGGCTTACCTGATGGCCTCAGTCACTATAAGGCTTTTGCTTTGCCATATGCCATAATTGTTCAAGAAAGAATAATAAACCTTTTCCTAGGCTTGATGACCTTAAATAAATGCCTGGCAACATAATGTGGGCAGAAAAAGCTGAAGTGCCTTTCTCAACAAATGAAATACATTGTGGACTTTTTGTGGTGGTTTTTTTTTTTTTTTTTTTTTTTTTTTTTTTTTGTGTGTGTGTGTTCATATTTGCCAAGTCAGAAGAGCTGCTCCAAAAATGGAATAAACAAACCTATTTGTAACTGACTCCCAGCACCTTCTACTGCAGATAGGGAATATAACTATTTTGCTTGACACCAATTTTCCTGTGGCCCAAATGAGACTTTCAGTGGAAATTTTCAGAATTTAAAAAAAAAATTTCAGAAATAAAAGATGATGAGGCACCTTTTTCTTTAAAAGTGGTAATAATATTGTATTCTTTGGTGTAGCATATTTTTTCTTACAATCAATTTGTATTGGAAATTGATGAGATGCTAAACCGATAACATTGAATTTCTAAATGTATTTTCCTGCTGGTGATGTGTTTTAAGTGATTAAAATCTGTGTGTAGTAGTAGTAGCACTATACGCAGACAATGACAAATGGTACCTTGTGAATGGGAGATTTTTCGAAGCTATAGACACAGCAACTGTCAAACACCTACTGAAGTTTGTGGTCTGATTGACAGCTCTTAAATGCTGTTTATTGAGTCTCATTTGTATTCTTTGCAGCCTCCTTCACAGACTTTTAAATTTTGAGATCAATAGTGATACTTGGGGTTTACAGGTTCCAGATTTCAGTGACTTGTCCACTAGGATGTGAGACAGGATGACTTGAGAAACCCAAAATTAAATATACACAAGGATATCTACTGTAGCAGAAATGCCAAGTCACAGCCTGAGCCAGTGACTGAACACCTGGTGGGAAGGCAGGGTCAACCCAGCAAAGCTCAGGTGCATGCAATGTACCTGAGTGACCAGAATGGGTGGAGCCAGGAACCACCCCTTCCCAGACCTCATTTAAGGGTTGGCAGTGGAGATATCTTGGTGGAGATTGCTGTGTGCTTGAGGTCCTCTAAGGGTAAGCAGATTTTTTTCCTTTGTTTCTGAGTCCGTTGCTGTGTCCTTGCTGCATTTGGGCTTATCCTTGCTTGTTGCTGCTGAAGACTTTGCTACCCTGCTGTTATTGCTGTGCTTTCCGTTGCATTGTAGTGTTACATCTACTATAGCGGTGCTGAGTTACATTTACCAGTGGAATGACTAAAATTATGTATCCTACACTTGTTGCTGGTTCAGACAATTGATTAATTGCTTGTTATTAGAACCCGATATGTTCTTCAGTGACTAGGAGAAAGAAGGAGGCTTGGGTGAGAGGGGGAAGAAAATCTTTATATATCCTTGCTGTTTCCTTAAGCACAGTTTACAAATATCTCTGATACAAACGCTGCTCTAGTTGGTCTGGATATCCTTTTGCTCTTGTCTCCTTTGTATTGAACTGGGATAGTTTAAATACAAGCCTGAGGGAGAAAGAACTCAAGCAGTTTTTTGGGTAACTTTTCATTAAGATTGCTGCTGTTGCAGTTTTTAAATTTATTGCTGCTAGACAGCACATTACATCTGTTTAATATATACTGTAGTGATCTGGTGCTTCAGGTCTACTACTGTACCCTGAATACTTTATTTCTGAGGGGCAAGAATGTTCCTTTTTTTTAATCGTTTTTCCTCTATTTGATGCGGCTCAATTCTGATTCAAATAGCATAAGATTTCTGCTACTGTGGTAGAAATGTACAAATAATTATGTCCTCTGTTTTTAAAAGTGACAATCATGCAGGTAGATACTACACTAGTATTATTTTTGCTGCAAAATCTGTGTTTGGTATCGTACCATCATTGTCTGTGTCTTCCATTCTTCAGGGAGGGTGAGACTTTATTCTGTTAGCTGTTGTAAGTTTGCGTCTGTTATAGATTCCATTTTGGTATTAGCCCACTATAAGATAACTAAAAATCCCTTCTTGCTGCTATGGTAATCCTTTTGTTTGCTCAGCAGTAGTTTCTTTTGAACTCACGTTGCGCGTATGAAGATTGCCAGCATTTGCAAGCTTGAATTAGAAATAATTGACATTTATGCCATATGTCAGTGGATATGTTATTTCAGGCAAGCTATTTCAAAATGTGTTTCTGCTTCAGGTTAGCATGTGCAGAAGAATGAAGGTTGGCTTTCATCAGCTGATCTTGTTCATTGTGAATGTATGGTGTTGGCCAACACACAATTTCATTTCTGAGGTTTTACTGGCAGGTGTTTTGTTTTGCACAGCCACCTGGACTGTTTAAGTGAGATTAAGCAATCAATCAGTGTGTGTAGTTTTCCACAGAAAACAAAATACTTCTGCCCTATTACTACTGTAATCTCATATGATGTTTGAGAGTAAAAATCACCCATTTCACTGAGCAAGAATCAAATGATATGTTTTAGTAAAACTACCAAGTGTGTGCCAAGGTACTGTTTTCTCAAAGGAATTCATGCCAGAGATTAAATACTAATGGGTAGGAGTTTACTTTGCGTGGTAGTTTTTCAAAATGTGTTTAGGTTGGTTAACAAGTGGGTGGTGGCAAGGACTAGGATATTTCTCTTTACTTCTAGGTACGGGGGGATGAGGTTTTGATTTAAAATCACAGAACCATAGAAAGACTTGGTTTAGAAAGGGTCCTAAAACCCACCCAGTCCCTACCCCTTGCCATGGGCAGGGCTACCACACAGAATCTCAGGATGCCCAGGGCCTCATGCAACATGGCTTTGGAATGCCTCCAGGGATGGGTTCTCTGGGCAGCTGCGCCAGTGCTTCACCATCCTCTGAGCAAAGAATTTCTTCCTAACATCTGACCTAGAAAGGCAAGTAATGCTTTGTGGTAGGAACAGGTTTTGCCCCTTGGCTGTGTGCTTTATGTGTCCACTTGAGGGCACTGGGCATGAAGTACTTGAAATACCTCTGTCAAGTCTGAGGGCATCCCTGCAGTCACAGCAACCTTCCAGGTGGCCTGCTGTTAGCCCTGACACCCACCTACCTGTGGGTAGACAGTGCTCTATCTTTCTGAGTCTGTTGAAGTGCTGCTGTCTTCCCTCCTTGGTGGGGCCCAGAGCAGGAATGCTGCTGGGTTGGGTAGCATCTGGTGCTTGTTTTTTTTTTTGTTCTGGATGGAGGTTGTATAAGGAATGGGGTGAGATGATCTTAAATTCATAAATCAGCTCTCTGTGCAGAAGACATTCAAACCTTTCAACATTCAGCCTGTACGCTGGATTACAAATGGTGAACAAACTATTCAGTCTGCATTTGTGAAAAACTGTTCTTTGTTCCTCTAAAAAGAGCAACTTTGTCTTTAGATCTGTGCTCTTCACTCACTGCTTTTACAAGGGGCAGTTCTGCAGCTTCCACATAGCCTTTGGCAAGAGCAAGGTAACATCAGAGTTCCACTTTTGTTTTCTGCTGTACTAAACTGACTCTTGCCCGATCATTGTAACTATGGTGATGTATGACAACAGTTGCCTGATCTATTTGAGTCCCTGAGAAATAATAATAATAATGAAGTCAGTTTCTGAAGGATTGAGATCACGTGCAGCTGATTGGCATTTGCTATTCGTGTATGCCAGCCAAGTGGCCATATGCACTGAGAGTGGGATCTCTGCAACTTCAGCAGTGGCAGAAAAAGCTATAGGATGAGATCACTAGAAGTTCCCAATTCCTGTGCCCACACATGCAGGGTAAGCACCTGGTGTTGATTAGTGTCTTGTAGGGAAATGCACCTGTGAAGACTGCTGGTGAAATGGGAAGAGATGCAATTCTGAAAACTCATTGGAGATTTCAAAGTAATCCTGCAAGAGTTTGGTGTAAAACTTAACACCTGAAATCAACAGCATAAAGCTGTGGATATTTAAATATACTGATTACAACCTTAGGTGTACATTCTGTGCTTGAAGTACCTGAAGTGAGAGGAGAAGAATAGTTCATAAGTTTTACGAATGAACAGAAGTTAGACTGCCTGCCTGAGGCTGTAGAATTTCCCTGAGCAATTTCTGCACATGGTCTGAAAATTTGAGTGAACTGGAGTGCATTTGTTTAGAAAGAAGGCTAGAGTGAACTTGCAGCCTTTAAAAGGATTAGATGAACCTTCATTTTCCTGCTACTCTGCGTATCACTTAATTTATTGCATTTCTCCTTCAAACCTTTTTCTAGCTTAATTAGGTCCTGTCTATAGTTGATTTTAGAGATACAGACTTCTTCAAAAGTTAATTTACAGTCCCACTGTTCTGTGTCATCAGATCTGTCAGTGCAGGCTTGAGCCCATTGCTGGTACAGTGCCTCTTGAATCCACCACCACTCATGTGGATGACTCCAGAGTGGCTTCCTGAATCCCTGTGACTTGGACCTCCTTGTGGCCCAATGCTTCTACTTCAGAGCAAATGTTCTGCTCTCACTAAGCTGTTTTGCTTCCAGAAGGATCACATTTGTCACTTCTGGGTGCTTATCTGCAGCCACCTGCAGAGTGTTTAATTGCCTTTCAAATACCGATTAAACTGCACTATATTATGAAGAACACAGTTATGGCCCTATTTTTCCTCCATTTTTTCCCAATGAAGTGGAAGTAGAAAGCAAGTGAAATTGTTTACAATTTCAAATAATAGGAAAAAATGTTTCTCACTTTTTCTGGCTTTAACTTTATTTTTTCCTGGACTACACTGTACCAGTAGTAAGATTAAAAGGATGAAGATACAGTTGCAGCCAAAAGGAAGTCTCAGTTCCTGATAGAAGGCTGTTTGATCCTCTGTTTTAAGAGTCTGAAAGGCAAGGAGACCATTTCACAGAATCACAGAATATCTTGAGTTAAAAGGGATCCACTAGAATCACTGAGTCCAACTGCCGGCTCCTCATAGGAACACCCAAAAAACAGACCTTACATCTGAAAGCGTTGTTTGGATGCTTCTTGAACTCCAGCAACTTAGGGCTGTAGCTACTGCCCGGGGGACAGGATCATGGAATATCCTAGGTTGGAAGGGAACCCATGAGGAATTTCAGGAGGGGTCTAATGTATTCTTGTGAGTTCATAGAGCTATTTTATCATTTGCTTGTCAGGTTTCCTTTGAAATATCTATTGAGTAGCTTTCAGAGAGATAAAAGCAGTCTTGCTCCTCACTGCCCTGATCAGGTAC
Organism: Lagopus leucura; assembly: GCF_019238085.1. NCBI lineage: Eukaryota > Metazoa > Chordata > Aves > Galliformes > Phasianidae > Lagopus > Lagopus leucura. Next base: position 61,239,933 of record NW_024962252.1, on the reverse strand, counting down.
TTCCCATAACTTCTTTAGTTTTGTTATTCCTCAAGCTTTTGTAGCTTCCAGAACTTCTGTATGGATTGTAATTGGCTGTTGATCCAGTGAAAAGATTTACAAAATTTTAAGCAGATGCTAGAGCATGCTTCTCCCCATGTAAATGGGGATGGGAAGTGTGCCTGCTCACTGTAGCCCAGCTAGCACTGGGCTTCATGTAGCTCTGATGTTGAGCTGCATTCTTATTCCCAGCTGAACTGCTCTGGAGGCTGCATAAATGAAGAGATCTCTGTGTTAATAGATTGACCTTCACTTTTACATGTGCATATAACTGTCATCCGTGTTGAGTAAGGCTGTTGTATGTACACACAGAAAAACTTAGAAATCATGCATATGATTTGCCAGTGTTTGTTTTGTGTTCGCAAATGTTAAAAACAACCTGCTCTTTCTTAAACATCTGCAGCATTGCAACTCTTCAGGATGCAGTAGTTGATAGACTTGAGGTTTGTTTGGTCATCAGGTGATGCTCAGTGACATTTCTCATGGACCGTTACAAGGAAGGCAGCATGATTTCTGATGTTGGAAATCTCCCATCAAACCACTTTGTATCTGCCTTCTGCTATTTGAACTGCTATATTTTCTGTCTCTGCCTTGCTCCTTTATTGTTTGTGGATCTTGAATGATGAGCTGTCTAGGGAATCGATTATCTTTGTTTTATTGAAGTGGTGTTTGTCTGGTCAGTGTTTAACAATGCTGGTTTTAATGAATGGTGTTTGTTTATTAGTGCTGGAACCATTGTCTCAGCTGGATCTCACACCATTCAGCTTCTATACAAGCTGAAGGAAATAAGATTTACATTTTTGATTCAGAAACTGAGGGATTTAGCTGCTTTGGCTCAGCATTTATTGTTCACTCTCATGTTTTCCAGCATCCTCTAAAATCTCAGCTGCTTGAAGTGTGCATTAGAAATCATTAGAAATGCTGCTTTATTCTATCTCATTAATGCAAAATGTCTAGCTGCTTGTTTTGAAGAAGCCTTAAAAGTGTTTTTCAGGTGCAGCACATCACAAAGAGCTAGAAGGCAGGATAAAAAGAGGTCAGAATTAATCAGTCTGGAAGGTCGTCTTATTTTTGAGCAAGCCACACATTTTCCAGTAGCCATGTCTCTGCTTTTTGCGCTTCATCCAATCTGTTTTGCTGCCTGAGGGCTCACTGGACCACCTGTGAACCACAGCTGTGGGAGTGGGCTGGGTGTGCTGCAGATTAGGCTGTGTCCTCTGTGGATACCCAGCAGAGCTGTAGCCTGGAGCTGCTACTGAACCCTTAGCAGCTAAGTGCAGGGAAAGGATCAGATAAGCCACTGGTGGTCCTCTTACCCTGGTTTTGAAAAAGAAATTTACTGAAAATGTAAACTATGGAATGCAGTCAATGAGCACAATGACACCCTTTGACTAATCTTTGACAGGTGAACTTAAGCTCTCCCACAGCTCAAACAGGCTCCTGATACTGAAATCCCTACAAGTGGGTGAGAAATCCTAATAGGTAGTAACACTGTTATTGACAAGTCCACCCTAACCTTCTGGTGTTTAATTGCAAGGTGGAAGGTATCAGTAGGAGCTGACTGTTATGAAGATGTAATTTCACAGCATCAACTTCTATTTCTGATCTCCTCAGTAATGTGGAGTGGAATCCTTACCAATCAGGCAGCTGTGATGATAATGATATCTCTGGCACAGTAGAGTGCTGCTCTAAGACTGGAGACTTCAAGATACCGCTGGGAATCTATGTTGCCCCAAAGCTATTGATAATGAATCTGGTTTTTGCAACGCTTGGACAGAAGTCTTTCTTTTCTTTCCTTGTCAGAGAGTTGACGCTTACTTTTCTACAATTTTTTTTTTTTTTGCTAACTTCAGTGCATTGCTAAATGAGATCTCATGTAAAAAAACAGAACTTTCTTAGTGCCTTGTTTATCTTATCAGGGAAAATATACTCTACAGCTTTCACTGTGCTGAGAGGTATCTAACTAATAGATTTTCAGACTTGTTTTTTTTTTTTTTTGGTATAGAGTTGCAATATAGTGTTTGACCACTGAATGTCTCTGAAAACCATGTAAAGTTCCAGGAGTAGCGTATATGTCACTGGTAAAGAGCAGAAAATTCACAGCCCTGTCTGTCACTGGTGATGGAGAGGCTCAGTACATGAGTAGTGTTAACTGTGACTTAGCATGTTCTGATAATTAACACTTTTTCTTGAAGTTACTCTGCTTCTTTCTACTTCACATATTCACAGAGTATAAGCCTGTAGCAAACTCTCCTGCTGTATGTCCAGATTGGTTATCCCTCATTGTCCTCATGGTACCTGCAGGTTGTACTTACAGGAATGGTTGATATTTATTCTTTGGACACTGTTGTGCAGTTGTGCGTGGACTATTTCACTGCTTGAAGAGCCAACTATGAAGTTGAATGAAAGTGAAAAAATAATTCCAGGCCAAAAAAAAAAAAAAAAGCCACTAAAAACAAAACAAAAACAAAAACAAAAAAAACACTAAATTGATATGCAAATGATGACAAAAGGTCTGACTCACAGTTGCCGCATTGTTCAATTTTAGAACAACAATTTCTACTGGAATTGAATTATTTATCAAATTTCTGACTCCTACTTTTTGAAAACCAGCAACAACAACCAACCCTCAATATTGGCTGATTTCAGTGGAAAATCCTGACTCATCAGAACCCACATTTTCAGGGTGGTTTTCCTACAGTCAAAGTAAGGAAGTGTTTCTGGGGTTGTGGATGGCAGAGCAGGGCCTGTCATCAACAAGAAAGGAGCATCAGAGCTTACCAGGCTTCGCAAGAACAGCAAGGAGGTAGGGGAAATTGTGCAAGTACTGTGGGGGGCAGAGCCAGTGGGGCAAGATTTTCATAAAAGCTACAGGGAAAATGCTGTCACAACATAAGGTACAAGTTTGTGGAAAAGACTTCATCTGTCTGTCTCTTATGTGCAGAAGAGGCTTGTTAGCTGCCCGTGTAGAATTTGCCAGGCTGTTTGTCTTGTGTTGCCATAGATGGATATCACTGAGAAGCGCTCTCTGTGCCATGCATGCTGTAATGGTTTCCAAGCACAATGCCTGACCACGTATCACAGAAAAGTAACAGCAGTTTATATCCTACCCTTTTTTCAGTAATCCACTGCTAAAGGTCTATGTAGTTTTTTCTGGTGTCTCCAAGAACTCATGAAGGTGAGTGTGCCGGAGGAACTTCTTTTCTTGCTCTGTTTTGGTGAAATTTTAAGTGCAGAGAGACTTTCTGCTAACTGTTATGGCTGACTTGGCAGAATTTTAAAAAGTTAGGTGATTTTTTTCTTTTGGATGATTTATACAACACCTGCTATTTATCTACCACTCTCATTTCACAGGAGAGTTTGAGTAGAGTATGCTGTTTAAAGCCATTGCCAGAATAGGGATTGTACGGAGTATTTAATACTCAGTGTTGCATGAGTGATACCACTGAGCTCAGGATGCGTAGAGAAATGCTCCCTGGAACTCCTGTGATCCATGAAAAATTATTTGTAGTTCTCTAGTAAGGCACATTTGCATGCATTTAAAATTTGGTAATTTATGGAGCAAATCATAACTCTGACACAATTTAAGATTGTAATGAGCTTAATTTTGACTCCTTCACTTTCACGGTCTTTGCAATAAGCAGCTTATTGCCAAAAAGTATATATTTGTGTGCTTGCCAAATAGGAGATGCGTTTTTGTACTTTGAGGAAAGTATTTCAGATGTGATGTCGGGGGAGGGGGGGAAGTGATTGCTAATTCACAGCTAGCTGTGAACTTGTGATAAGTTTCAAGTTTATCAAAAGGTATTAATAATTTCATGAAAAATTAAGGGAATAGTTTCAGCTAGAAGTAAACATTTTGGTAGTTATATTGGAGTGTTTCCTTCTTCTCCAAACACTTCCAAATTATTGTTATTGAAAAAGTAAATTACTTCATAAAATGGCCACTTGTTGGTTATGGTATTCATAGAATTGGGCTATATGCATTTGTTTTGTTTTACATGCTTCTGCCCCCTGTCTCTCAAACAGTGGTATACACCCACTTCCCATTTAGATCCAAGAAGTAGGATGTCACTCTTGTTTTGCACATGAGTAGTGCACAGACAATTGGTGTTCTCCCAGCACTGCACAGTGAGTTGCTAACAGGGAGGGAGCTGAACCTGGCCTTCTCAAATCATGAGCTGGTGCCTTCCTTCCTGGTACAGCTTGGAGAGAGACTCCTTGGCATGTATAATCCTGCCAGGAGTTAGTATCATAGAATCACCAAGGTTGGAAAAGACCTCCAGGACCATCTAGTCCAAATGTCCACTTACCACTAATATTTCCTCACTAAACCATGTCTCTCGGTACATTTCTTAAACACCCCTAGGGACAGTGACTCAATCATCTCCCTGGGCAACCTATTCCAGTGCCTGACCACTCCTTTGGAGAAGAAATGTTTCCTAATATCCAACTTGAATCTCCCCAGGTGCAATTTAAGGCCATGACCTCTAGTGTTATCACTGAGATGAGAGGTATGCTGGAGTTGCATTATTTATATCGATTTATACAGGAGGAGATCAGAGTTCAGTCATTCCCTAGCGCTGGGTGGTATGTAAAACCTTAGAGTTGATTCTTGGTGACATTTCTGTGCTGTGCAGAGCTGCATCTTTTCTGCACAGACAGGGCAGTTGGTCGGTACTTGTGTATCTTCTTTTTCTTCATTCTTTTCTAAAGAGTATTTGAAATAAGCCTATTATTTTATAACAAAGAAGGAGGATTAAGAAGAGCTGGGGCACTTTGACTTGTAGAACAATGTTGCTTATAGTTAAGGCATGATTTTATCCAAGCAGCAAGCATGGAAAATTTATAGCTATTCTATTTAAATTCACGAGAAATATAGAAATTTGGCACTTGGAACCAATGCAGAGATTCACTGTGGCTCAGAGATCTTTGTCTTAACAAAATGTGAGATTTTGTTTTCATTCATGCTAGTGTGAATCATGACCTCATGGAAAGCCTTTCATTTACTCCAGATTTGCATTTTTGTGACTGAGAGCAGAAGTTTTGTTAGTTTTGCCTAAGGGTAAGGATGGACATATGCAGGTAATTGTGTGGTTGCATTTAGGAAATGTTTTGGTTTCTGTGTCAAATTCTTTTTCTAGCAAAAATTGGGAGGAGGAGAATGATTTGAGTTGCATAAGGACTTGAAGCCAGCTTCCCATGTAAGCAATGTGCCGATGTGGCTTGTGCTACACAGCAGGCACCCAAACTGGTGGTTCAGATGTCTGGGTATTAATCCTATTGCCTCTATGTGCTGGCTGTCACGTTTCCCCTTACCTTATGCTGAGGTTGTCCCTTGCATTGGGGGATATGAATTCAAGTGACTTAGGAATGGCCATCTGCCAGGGACTGGAGAAGATTCAGAGAGACCTGGTCACGAGGAGCCCAATGAGCCTATGTTCCTCCAGTCTTTTCACCATGGTCACTTACAAATTCCTAACAGAAGAGACTCACGTGCTGTCAGGATTGATTTTGGATTTATCCCTATGTTTATAAATTAAAGCAGTTATTTACTAAGGGAAGTGAAGAGAGTTCTTGCAATATGTTCTTGCTATATTTTCTTGGCTGTAGTCACCCAAGAATTTCTAAACGGCTTATGTGTATAGATTTACTTAAGTATCAGTGCACTCATCTAAACTCTTGGAGAACAGAATAAAAGATGCAGTGATACTGCATTACTATCTGTGGTATTGTTTGTGTAGATTTTGATAATTATTCTGCCTTCAAGTTTCGAGGGATAGGATAGATAAGAGTATAAGTAGTTTAGGTACCACTGAGCCACAGAAAAAGAACAAAGGCGTGTTTCTTTTCCTTTTTTTGTTCCCTTTTTTTTTTTTTTTAAATTAAATTAAAAAATATATAAAATATTTTTTTTATCAAATTTTTTTATTGCATGGCTGGAAGGATTCCTTCCCTGTTCAGGTGGTCAGTTTCATAGCCAGCTGTGCCATTCAGGTCCCTTTGCAGATGCAGCCCTCAAGAATTTTTAGTGCCCTGCTTCAGCAGAGTGCTGTGCTTACGCTGAGAAGATGTGTTGTAAACTGAAGGTACTTGTTTGTAACTGATTAAAAGTAATTCAAGAGGAACATACAGAGAATTTTCCTCTTCTCCTGCTTGACAGGTGTTTATTTTTTGTCATTGTAGGTTTTAAATGTGCTTTCTAAGGATTTATGAGATACAGTACTACATCAGTTTCACTAATGAATGAAATCTGGGTATATAATTAACTATACAACACAGGCAGAAATGGATCTCCTAAACTCTTTACAAAAAACTATGGGATGTTATTTCTTTGTGTAGATTGATTTAGTTTATAGAATCACAGAATTGCAGGAGTTGAAAGTGATCCCTAGAAGTCATTGAGTTCAATGCCCCTGCTAAAGTGTATTCCTAAGAGTAGGTCACACAGGTAAGCATCCAGATGTGTCTTGAGTATCTCCAGAGAAAGACTCCACAACCACTCCGAGCAGCCTGTTTCAGGGCTCCATCACTCTGACAGTACAGAAATTCTTTCTTGTGTTCACACATGGAAATTCATGCATTCTGGTTTCTGCCTGTTGCCCCTTTTTCTTTTGTTGCTTGTCATTGAAAAGAGACCACCCCTGTTGACTTGAGTTAGCTTATCAGCACTGCTGAGGTACTTCCAGAGCATCGCTTACAGTTGTATATTGTGCTAATTTCTACTAAATTCAGAATGTTTTGGTTTCTTGGTTTTCCTGTCTGTTCCAAAGTTAGCTATGGCTTGATGTCTCAGTGTACTGATCTATTAATGATACACTAACTTTTGGAAGCTAAAATGAACTTCCAAGCTTTATTATTAATAAAGATATTGATGTATTAAATACACATTTATATACACTAACCTAAATCGTGTTTTTTCCCTACTTCTCCAAAAATTTGATTACTCATTCAAGCTTTTACTGTTCCTGAGTTAAAACTCCTTAGGTTAACCTCTTTAATAAGTAACTGCAGATATAATGCATGTGTGTCTTAAAATACGAGGTGGCACCTGTCATATATGAGACTGTAAGAACCTCTGTTGTAGCATGTTGAAAAGGAAGGAGGTGCAGCTTCTATTTTCCAAAGAAAAGTGAAGAAGAAAAGTGTAGATGATATTGAGCTAAATATTGGTGACAGCACTCTAATAATAGTGCCTATAAACCCATGCAGGTGTCTCCCAGGAAAAGTGCTACAGGTATTTGTTTCTTTTCAAGGCAGGCACCTGTGAAGACAGACCTTCTCTCGAGGAAATAAATTACAGTGTAACTGTGTGGTTGCAGTTTCTTACATTTAGCATTTTCTTTCAAGTTCTGACAGTGTACTGGTCCTGTTTGTGAGAGAGCATAAATTTGATGGCAGAAGACGAGATCTAGCAAAAAAAAAAAAAAAGATTTTATAATCCATAAAGGTTTTCATTTCCTTCAGGGGAATAACTTGTTTCTTTCAGTACCCTTTTGCTGGTATCTTAGATGCATCTGTTCCTTTCCCTCTGAGGTACTTTCACAAGATATAATGCATAACAAACATAGAATGCCAAGTTAGATACTGCAACCAGCTGAATGCAGATGATGGCAAGGAGAAACAGACTGGACAAATTGCTCCTATTTTGTTCTTTAGCTTGTTCAAGTGTTAATGGGAGAAGATGCAGCCCTGCCCAGTGAATTCATACCTGTAATTATGATGAGAAGGAGGGGGATCAGTGTAGTATCGCATCTGCACAATAGGCAGTCTAGTAACATTATAGCTTATACAAGAAATTGCTTAAGCATCTTGGGAAAAGTATCTCAAACAATTCTTATCGGTACGAGTTAGTTATTCCATTCTCAAGCAGAAGAGAGAATGGAGAAATTACACAATAGAATATTTTATGAGCAAACTCAATCATCTGAGCAGCCCTGTAAGGATAATTCATGGATGACTGTTAAATTCTCAGAGCCTGAGAGGAGAACAAAATATTAAAAATAAAATGCAGTTAATATTTTTCATTTTGTTAGGAAAAATTGTTGAGAAGTCATCAAGCTGGTCATCAGTTCTCCAGCATCTGCTTTTAAATTGAGTTTTACTATTTCTGTGACTTTACATTTAATGTTTTCTTAAAGCCTGAAAGTGGCAGTGATTTTGAGAAAGAACACTAATCTGCATTCTGCAATATATTCTGTCATGGGCCTGAATAATAAAGCAAACTTAATATCAGCAATGAAATGACTTAACTTGAGTATCTGCTAATTTAGAAAAACAGGAGCTATTGTTGCTTTACTAAAATTGATGCTTGGTTTAATGGCTTGTAGAAAGTCCATCCCTTAGTAACAATGTAGCTTTAACTCTTGTGCTTTGTAGAACAGGTCTGATGTCAGAGGTACGACAGGGCATTGCAAAACAAAATGTGGTTTTAAAGCCTGAAATCTGCAATAGTAAATTTCTAGGCTTAGGGAGAAATAGGGATGTAAGTAAAAAGATCATTTTAGCATTGATTTATAATTATCTTTTTATAGGCCATATCATCTCATTGGGTAGAACCTCAACTATATTTAGCCCTTTCTGAGCAGCAGAGCTGTGAGATTTACCACTGTGGGGTACAGTTTGTGCTCTGCAGTCTGAGTTGTGTTGTGCTAGAGCGGCCCAGTGAGTGGGTTTCTGTGCTGTGGTTGGCCAAATCTGAGGTATGTGAGGGCATTAAAACCAACTGTGTGGCTTTTAGGTCTGTAAGATAAACCTTGTCACTGTGGACTTTGTTGCTTGGTTTGTTGGTTGGTAAAGGTGTATTTTCATCACAGCAGGGAATAAAGAAAAAAGTGCCCTCATATCTGCCGAAGTTGTGTTTTAAAGACATGTTTCTGGTTTCCAGAAGAACAATTGTCCTTTGATCTTACCTTTGAAGTCAGAACTTAAGTCTTGTCTTCGTCTCATTGCCCCAAGCTGCACCCTAGTGCAATTGTCACTGAAGGGGCTAATTCTGTTTTCACTCATCCCTCTGCCTTCTTCCATCCTACTGGTGACTGTGTTGGAAAAACTGTTTTATAGCTGAGAATGTGCTCTATCAAATAGCATTATGGTTCTTTGTTTCTGTTGTAATTTCTGTGGAAGTAAATAGGAGGCATTAGTTTCAGAGCAACCTATGTTTGAAAAAAAAATAAAGGAAATTGTAATTTTATAGTGCTCCTTGAAATTTGCCAAACAGCTCTCCAGTAAATGAATAAACAGAAAGAAGGGAAGTAAAATAATTTTGTGGGTTTGTGAGAGGACTTTGCAACTTCTGTTGATTTCACTGATCTGATTATAGAAGCTGAATTGTAACTCAGTGCATTTTACATTAGGGAAAAGATACTCAACTGTTTCTCAGTTTGGACAGCTAAAGGAGATTAAGCTTTTCTAAGTTTTCGAAGTTTAAGTCAATTACTGTATCAAGTACTCAAGTATTTGGAGAAGCAAACTGTGTAAGATATGAATAACAATGCCTCATTACTTATCTTTCGTTTCAGTTCAGTTTTCAATCTGCAATCTGTTCCAGTTCACAAATTAGCATGCTGGTAACCTTTCACTGCATTTATTTCAATTTTTCAGTGAGCAATAGTTGAATAATTAGGGTGTCTCTGACCAGATGCCTGATTCTGTTCTTGCTCAGATAAGGAGAAAAAAGAAATAGTGGTGCATACAGCAGTGAAACAATACAGAATAGGAACAATTTCGGGGAGATTGTGATGAAACCATTGATGTTTTCCCCACTCCCTGGGAAGGCTAGCACAGCAGGCTGGGAATACTCAATTGGGGTTGGTAAACTTGCACTCGGGATGAAAATGGTCTGGAAGTTTTAATTTATTTTAGTCTCTCTAGTAAAAGCAATGTAAAACAACCTCCCACAGATCTGATGCTTGTCACATGTATTTGTACTTCCTTTTGAAGGGAACCCAAGATGTAATAGGGCCTGTATTTTAAATGTCATGTTTTTGTCTTCTGTTTTTTTTTTTTTTCTCTTCTTCTGTATATTGGTATTAATCCCAATGATAATTGTTTGTGATTTCTCTGAAGGCTCAAAGAGCCTTAAAAACTATGATGAAGCTATATTGCATCCTTATGGAATTACACTTGTCATCTCGACTTCATGAGCAATCAGTATATCTGCTCAAAACAATTTTTTTTTCTGGGTTTTATGAACTGAGAGCCTTAATTATTAAAGCTGTGTCTGCTGTTCTAGGTATTCAGAGGATCCTCAACTAAAGATTCACAATAAAAATAATTTCTATAGGGTATTTTTCAACGTAGTGTATTTGATTCCTTTTAAAGGTGTAAATTGCATCAGCTTCATCTTGAAGTTGATTCTCACAAAGTGAGCAGCAGCTTATATAATATCTCAGCGTTGTTTCAGCTGTCCAGGTGTAAAGACAGCCAGAACTTGTGCGCTTCACCTGAGCTACAGCCAGTGCAACACATCTGGATAATGTCTTTTTTGGGGGGAGTGAAAGTTTAGCAAATCCTTCTTGTCAGGGAGAAGGGTTTGTTTCCTGGTTATTGAGACAAGTTCAGGAAAAGAGTAAAACCTGAGTTTTCATCCTGTTATCTTCCTAACTGAAACCTTTCTACATGCTGTGAAATTTATTCTGTGCAGAGATTTCAAATGAACTCAGAAATGAAAATACAATAAAAATTTAAAATTCACAAGAAACAAAACAAATCCTCAAAATCTAGGATGTTGGCAAAAGTCATTTTAATTAAAAAACAAAAAGGCTCTGTGAGGAAGATGTTTTTATGTTGTAGGTTGCCAAAACATTCTAAAGGTTTAGGGATAAGACAGTAAAATGGCCATCTTGTGATTCTGACTACTTGTGACTAGGTGGTTTGACACTGCATCTTATTATACAATCATGTAACCATTTATTTCCAGGAGTGCCTCATTAATTCAGTTAACTAGTGTATGCATGCTGGCTGTTTGCTTTTATCCTCTTTCAGCATGAGGTTTAAAGATTGAACTTACTATGCATTATTGTTATCTGCTCTGAAGGCTGTCTTGGCAATTTCCTACAGCGTGCGTTAGTAAAATCCCAGGGTGCTCTAGCAAAAATTATGCTTTGTGATAAATGGGGGCTGCTTTGCAGCTTGAAGATGGGGCAACTACGGTATAAATATGAGAATGAGAGGATTTTGGAGTGGTAGCTTCTTCAGAAATTAGAAGTAGCTGGCAATACAGTCAAATAAAGGAAACATCGTGCTTAATATTAAGCAATGTTGTATCCCTGCTTGTATCAGTAGCAGAAATGGTTATTGGTACTTCAATGTACACCAATTTTCATTCAGTGTTTTATTTTCTAACAGTTTTCTCTGTATATTTTGTCTGATAAATAAATTAAGCTAACATAGGAATTGTATTTAAGAAAAAAATATTTTTAACAGCATGGGGGGTATGGCAGTGCTGAGTCATGATCTGTGCATGCTGACTTATGTAATACACCGCCAAGAGGAGACACTTTTGGGCCATCTTCAATAGCATGTGTTTATATGTTATTGTCTAGTGACTGGTGAGTTACACTGTACTAAGCTTTCAATCTGAAGATGAGGCGTATATTGATTGCTGCTTGCAATATCTACTGTGTAAGTTTTACGTATTATGTCTCAGATCACATCAGACCTTGTGCTTATGGTTTTTCGGTTTTGAAAAGTGAAGATACATAAACCTATTGACTCTGTTGGCTGAGTTAAAGCTGTAACATGTATAAAAGCTTCAGTAGTCCTCCCATCTGTGTTTAAAATCTTGGACTTTCCTGGTCTGTTGCACTATAGAGGTGTGCATGGCAAAGGATCTGAGCAGCTACCACTCAATCTGTGATCTTGTCTCCTATTTTCAGATAAGGCTCTACAGGAATAGCAAGAAGTGGTACTGAGTAAGGTATCTTGTTGTCTCTTGTACCAAAATCCTTCTAGATACAACTGGAAGCGTAAGTGGCAAGGGGTTTTTGCTCAAGATCAAAAGGTTCAACTCTTGGTTCAGGAATAGGGGCTGTTTGCAGTGATCCCTTTGACAAGTCATTAGAACTGCAGGTCTCTTTTTCTTGATTTACAAAGACATTACAGTGATTTCTTTTACTGGGATCAGCAGGAAGAAGGATGTAATCTGTTTGGATTAGGTCACGTAGCATGCCCCAGTGACAGTTTCCAAATGAGGCAGTGGTAGAATAGCAAGTTGAACTTGGTCTTTCTGATAAATAAGTTGGGGTCCTATCAATAGGAACAGCCTGTTTTTCTTCAGACTTATCTGTGGAACTGGAGGAGGCTTCCTTCTAGGTATTTATTTTTGATTGTCAGTTGTGGAGAAATGCTAGAAAGCAGCCTGTACTTTCAGGGTGTTTTTAAACATTCAGAGTCTGGATGGAATATGTTGCTTATGAATCACTGGCGTAATAAGGAAAATCCTTTATCAGAGAGTATTTGAGCCTCTTTCCTGAGCAGCTGAATAAACTGTTTTCTTGAGGCAAATATTGTTGCTCTCTACAAGGCAATCTTTATCACACTTGAGACTAGGTCTAAAAGGTATTTCTCGCCTTCCTTTCCCCTCACCCTATCTGCTCCTATTCAACTTCTTACTGAAATACTTGGATATAACAAATGACACGAGAGCCTTAGAGCTGGTGTGCATGACAGAAAAGGCAAATTTTTGCTGTCTGTATGTATCTGATCATTTTGCCACTTACTGATAAAAAGGAGGAGGAGTTTCAGGCTACTTGAAGTTTTGGTGTTTACCTAGGACACATTTTCCTTCTGTCAACAGCAGAAGAAGCTACTTAATGGTTGTTCTTCCTTTTTGGCACAAACACTAATTACTTGTTTCTTCATGTAGTCTTTCTGTGAATTCGAAAAGAAAGCAGAAAAGAACATGAGAGAATATCATTTAGCAGCTGTTCGTACAAAGATGATATAGGATAGCTAGAAAGGCTGGGGTGAGCAGTAGGGCGATTAGGTTTGGCAGACATTCTTGCATTGTGTTCCAAGTACTCCACTGTGCTTACACACCACTAGCTTGTCTCCAACACTTACTCTGACAACCAAAGCCTTCATACAGCACACGTCAGTGTTCTGTAGATGTGGATGGAGCATGTAAACTCCTAGATTTGGTGCTGCCTTTTGCTCTCAGTGAACTATTTCCCAGCTTTGCTCCCCTGGGTTGAAGATGGGGCTTGATCTTCCCAATTCGAAATGAATATCAGCTTACTTTCCTGGAACAGTTGGAGGTTCATTCAATAGGATGTCTCAGATTTCTCCAGAGACCCATATGCCTGAGAGCTCTATCTTCTCAATTAAACCATAGCTCAATTTCCTGTGACTGCTGGAAAGTGATTTTTCTTGTACTTGTTACAATTTCTTTAGGGTATTTCTGTCTTTTCATTGTCTTTATTTGTATTCCTAGTAGAATTTGACTGTGGTAACAAATTGTTTGCAGGTATCTGGATAAGAATTTTTCCAGGGCTGGTATGGTGATGGCTTTTACATCATCTTGAGTTTCCTGTGCTTCAGTTCTTTCACTGACTGAAATTGCAATGGAGAGGAATGGATGAAAGAAAAAAAGTGGAAGGGAATAGCATGGAAGATTCCCACACGTGTTTTCTTAGTTAGTACTGAAGTTTTCCCTGTGATCTCCTTTCTTCAGAAAAGGAAGAATGGAGAATTGTCATGACAAGAAGCTCCAGAGCTGGAACTGCACCTAGTCAGAGTTCTAGCTGCAAGTGAGATGTATTTTTCTTGTATTTTGTGGTATCACATATCAGCAATCTTCATTAGTACACTCTGGGTTTGTGTTCTTTGCATTGTTCTTGTTAAGCTTTTTCTATTTTGTTGAGACATTTTGCTCATGTTTTGGTGTGGTCCTATCAATTGATCATTATTCATTTAGTGAATTTCAACTAGATTAAGCTGGTTTTTTGAGCGTGTTGAAATTCTTTAACTAAAAAAAAAAAAAATGAACCTAGTGCAATGCTGCCGCTCATCATCCACCCTGATCCAAGCTTTTCTGGTGGGTAGTGTCTGCTCATTTTGTTCAAATGTCAGTCTCAAACCTTGCCTTACCCATTAGGCTGTGCTGACATGGCAGAGAGAGGATGCTTTCAGGGACAAGCTGATTTGTTTTTTTTTCAGTTACTGAGATCTTCACAACCTGTTCCCCTGAGCTTCCCCCAAAGTCTTTGCTAATGTTCTGTTGGTGCTTAGGATGCCTTGCAGTGCTTCATGGGGACATTATTGTGGGATGGAATTAGTTGGAAACGACAGAACACATATATGACAACAGAGGAGAAGTAGCAGAAGTGGGGATTAGCTTGAGACTACTTGGAAGAATTCTGAGTCTGTCTTGTCCAAAATTTCTTGCCAGTGAAGGACAGATAGTGTGTGACAGAAAGTTGCTTGTTAGATATAAGAAAAAGGAAATGGAGGAGTCACCAAATATTTAAAAAAACAAACAAAAAACCACCAGAATGATATTGGATGATACAAAGATTTTATTTATTAAAATTTTAGAAAAATGTTAGAACAATGGCAAGGCTGAGATGCCAAAAGGATCAGAAAAGCTGTTTCTGAATTAACATAATGACTATCAAATCCAGCAAAGTCATAACCATGCCAATATCCTCTGAGACTTCATGGACTCGGAGTTAAGGAAACATTCCTTATTATTATGTTTATAGAGCTTAGGAAAAGATAAGATGTTGAAAATCTGTCCAAATCAAATCTGTGTTGACTTCTATTTCTTTTATGTCTACACTTAGAGACAGGATGCAAATATTAAATTTATTGAGAAGATAAGTGAAAACAGGTTTCAGCCAGGTAGATAAGTCTTGGGGTGGGAACATGCTGTGCTCAGTTGCCCACACAGTGCTGCCAACTTACATGAGTCATGAGCACCAATCCCACTTCCGTTTATAGATTCCTTAGGAACCAAGGCAGCTATGCATGCTTTTGAGAGGTAAAATTTTAGGAAAGTTTAGAATGGAACTGTTGTGTGGTTTTAGTCATTTCTGTGGATCTCAACATTTCCAGAGTCATTCCTCTCTGGTGAATTAATGAAGTAAGTGCCAACAGAAACATCTGTCCTCTTTAGAGATTACAAAGCTTTCATGATGGCATTTGTCCCTAGAACAACATTCAAACCATCAGAAATATTCATGTAAAACATGCAAAATGAAACATTAGGCTTCAGAAGATAATCAGTGTGTCAAAATACCAACTTCTTGAAAAAAATATTTACCCTCTATTTTCCTAAGTAAATTTCAAAACTATTAAGAGCACATTGAAACTGTTTTGCATTCTGAATACTACTAAGGTGAAATAACTAGGCAGTCTTTTAGCTGTAAAACAGAAATAAGCTTGCCATAGATTGAAAGACAAGGGTAGTTCGAAGAACCTTTTGTACACACATGCGTGTAAGTAAACGTGTGCAGAAAAGTTGAGTATAACTGCACTGTTTGATAGGCTGGGTATACCATGTAGTATTCATCTGTTCACCAATATTTGTATTTAATAGCTGCATGCATGCTTATATATAAATATTCTAAATTAACTTATATCAATGCACTCACGTACTGAGAAAACAAGGTTTTGAAGAACCATTACATAATTTTATTGTAAGATCTTACAGGAAGAATGATGTTTTTGTCCTATGTGATCTAAGCCCTGATCAGAATTTTATGCCAAGAGAAGGAAAGATTAAGGAAATACTCCTTTAAAAAAAAAAAAGAATAGTTAAGTGTAATTAGCATGTATTTAAAAAAATATAACATTGAGTTACTGAGAGGGTGTAGTAAGAAACAGCTGCTAGCTTTTAAGAGCAATTAAAATTTTAGCGCTACCTCTTAACTGTGAGTTTCTATGCATACTATGAAATATGTGCTATTAAGCACATTTAGTTATTTCTGCCTTTAATTATTATAGTATATGATTTCTAGTTTAAAAAGAGGGAGGAGGGAAGAAAGCATGGAAGATATATCCTACAGCTGGTAACTGAGAGAGGTAATTCTGTTATGTTTTCTCTTTGAGGCTACTGGCATTGTGGAACAGTTATTGGGAACTGCAGAATATCCACTGCAGACAAGACCTGTGCGCCTGAAAGAGTTATCAGGCTTCCTACAGCATTATTTGTTCCTATTGTTTCCCTTTGAAATATTTTTCTTACTCTTTATTCTATGCTGTTAAGTAATTAAATGTTACCATTTATACTAACTTGACTTCGTTCTATGACAAGGTGACCATCTCAGTGGATGAAGGTAAGGCTGTCAATGTGGTCTACTTGGACCTCAGTAAAGCCTTTGACACTGTCCCCCACAGCGTTCTCGTGGAGAAGCTGGCTGCCCATGGTCTGGATGGGCGTACACTCTGTTGGGTGAAACACTGGCTGGATGGCTGGGCCCAAAGAGTTGTGATCAGTGGAGTTAAATCCAGTTGGCAGTTGGTCATGAGTGGTGTCTTCCAGGGTTCAATACTGGGGCCACTTCTACTTATCATCTTGATTAATGATCTTGAGGAGATTGAGTGCACCCTCAGTAAGTTTGCAGATGACACCAAGTTCGGAGGGAGTGCTGATCTGCCTGGAGGGAGAAGGGCACTACAGAGGGACCTAGATAGACTGGATCGATAGGCCAAGCTAAACTGCATGAGTTTTAATAGGGCCAAGTGTCGGGTCCTGCAATTTTGGTCACAACAAGCTGGGCAACCCTATGGGCTTGGGGAGATATGTCTGGAAGGCTGACTGACTGAAAGGGAAGTTGGTGTACTGGTGGACAGTCAGCTGAATATGAGCCAGCAGTGTGACCAAGAAGGCCAATGGCATCCTGCCTTGTATCAGGAATGGTGTGGTGAGCAGGACTAGGAAAGTAATCCTACCCCTGTACTCAGCACTGGTGAGGTTTCACCTCAAGTACTGTGTTCACCTTTGAGCACCTCAGTACAGAAGGGACATTAAGGTGCTGGAGCAGGTCCCAAGAAGGGCAATAAGGCTTGTGAAGGGCTTGGAGGAGTGACTGAAGGAACTGGGGCTGTTCAGTCTGGGGGAAGGGAGGCTGAGGGGAAACCTTATTGCTCTCTTCCAGTACCTGAAAGGTGCTTACAGCGAGAATGGGGTTGGTCTCTTCTCATTGGTGACAGGTGACAGGATGAGGGGAAATGACCTCAAGTTGCACTGGGGTAAGTTTAGGTTGGACATCAGGAAACACTTCTTTACAGAAAGGGCTGTTAAACACTGGAATAGGCTCCCCAGAGAGGTGGTTGAGTCACCATCCCTGGATGTGTTTAAAAGCTGTTTGGATGTGATGCTCAGAGACATGATTTAACAGAAGGTTGTTAGAGTTAGGGTAGTATGGTTAGGTTGTGGTTGGACTTAATGATCTTTAAGGTCTTTTCCAACCTGAGTGTTTCTATGATTCTATATAAGCATACCTACATGTGTATATATGTGCCTATTATTATGCATAATATCTATGTCTGGGACAGTAGTTCAACATCAGAAGTTAATAACTCAGGGGAACACATTCCTTAACAGTGTGCATACAATGTCATGCATTTAAGTTCTATGAATGTAGTTCAGGTTGAGAACTTGAAATTGTTACCAATGTCCTATATGAATTTCTTAACCTTGAGGCAATTTGGGGTGTTAAGATTTCAATCTCTCTAGTGAAAATAGCTCTGCTTTATGTAATTAATTAAAATACTAATTGAATCTGGGTCTTTCACAATTTAGGATGAGTCCCATAACCAGTGGGCCTAAAAGAACAGCCTTGTTAGACCTGTGGATGTGTAATTAGTTATACAAGATGAGGTTACTCCAGTAGAATAATTGAGAACAGCTCATCTGAGAATATGTAAGAGCACGCACTCACCTAGGTTATAGAAGATCCTGCTATGACTTCGCCTGAGCTGGGATTTGATTTATGACATCTCAGTGAGGCTGTGTCTCTTAGACTGTGGGTTGTTTTAGAGAAATCTTGTCTAGAATTTTTGAGTGGTTTGGGGTTTGTTTGGATGAAGATTATAAAAATTGATCCTTAAAATTTTTAGTAGTGAAAGAAGAGTTTCTTCTTGTGAAGGAAAGCCTCACAAGGAAAAGAAGAACTTAAGGAACTAAAAATGCATCTACAACTATTGACTCCTGTAATCATAAACTGGTTAATATTATGATCTACCACAATGTCTAATAAAAGTCATTCCTATTGTTGATAGGAAAAGTAGATGGGGGAAACATGATATTTGCATTAGCTTGTATTTATGTCCTGATCGCTGCAATTGTTTATACATCTTTATTTCTTCCAATCTTGGATTTATGGAAAAGCCTTAGCACTTGTTTATAATAAATTCTGCCTACTTAGCAGCAGTTCCTTTGGAAAAACAGAACTCAGATAACTAGGCAACACTGCAGCCTGTCTGCTGTTCATAGGATGTGACAGTCTTCCTCCGTGCGTGGTGTGTGATTGTGTGCCTGTTGGCGCTCTTGTCAGCCTGGTCCCAGACAGCTGTGATATGAGCTGTCTCCTGCCAGATGTTTTCTGTGCACTGGGGTTGGGCTGCGGGTAGTATTGGCAAGACACACTTGTATGGATTCTGCAGCCCAAGACCTTGACCGTATCTGTTTCTCAGAGTAAATGAAGAACTTCCATCCAAGTACATGAAGGAGAAATTTGAACTCCAAATATTATTAATCCCTTACAGAACTTTAAGCAGAACAGAAACTGTTTTGGTCACCTGTAGCGGCATGCTGTTTGCATGTGTCTAACAAATCTATGTCAGGTATTACAAAACAAGAATGTAGGTGAACTTACACTAATTGCTGGTTTTGGCTTCCACCCAAACATCAAAGTTCTTCTCTGCAGGGATGCTCTGTATGTATATCTGGGATTGCTCCAATCCACCTGTAACAGCTTACACTTGGCCTTGCTGAACTCCATCAAGATCTCATGGGCCCACTTCTTAAGCATATCCAGGTCCCTCTGGATGGCACCTCTTCCTTCTGTTGTTTCAACTGCAGCACTCAACTTCATCAGTGAACTTCTAAGGGTGCACTCAATCTCACTGTCCAGGTTGTTGATAGAGATGCTGAAGAGCAATCTATTCCTGGATTCACGTGGAGTAAATATTAGCCTCATTTTTTTTTTTTTTTGTCTTCCCGGCCTAGGAGGTGACAAACATGTTTTCTGTGTCTGCTAGTAACTTGTCTACTTCGGTCATTTGGAAAATGAAATGGAAATATTCGCAGTGTATTGTAAACTTCTAACTCAAGCTTTTTTTACACAAAGCTTCTTAGTTTGCTTACATTAGGTAATTTTGTCACACATCAATCATGGCTATTGTTAACAAAGATGGGAATATTATATACTCCTGTCTTATTCCACTTACTACTACAAATCACTGCGCTTTCTGATAGCATTGCTGATTTCAAAAACCTTTTGGAAATCTCTAATATTTTTCATGAAAGGTTCTTGTCACTTCACATTAGTTCTATAAAATAGGAGCAGCCACTTGATGCTGATGGCTTAAAACTTCTTTGGTGCTTTATGCTCTGGAAATTTACTTGCTTCTTGACAGGTTGTGTAAGAAAATTGCACTTTTTTTTTATCTCCCTCTTATTGAGAATAATCCAGGGTTTTTTTTTGTTTGTTTGTTTTGCTAGATTTAGAGACTAACAATACTACTATCATCTGAAATGCCTGTTCTGGGTCCCTTTTTGATTTCATTAGCGTCTCCTGAACAGTCTGTAACCTCTTGTAATGCATTAGAGGTGACTAAGGGAATATTCATCGCTTATTTAACAAAGGCTCTCTCACTTTCCACTTCTGTATTTACTCACCTTTGTTATTTCTGATGCTTTGAGCCTTTTAAATTACTGCTGAACTGTCAGAAGGTCTTTAACGTGAGATCTTGTTCATTTTGTAGACTTATCCATTCAAGACAACATAGACATTCGTGTCTTGAACTTCGCTCTTTACTAAGAAATTTTTTGCTTAGGTTGACAGGGCCTCCAGTACTGCTTTCAAGAAATCTATTAGCTGTTTAGTTGCTCTATACAGATAGTATACAGATAAGAAAGCTCTCTTTTTTTCACTCATTTTCAGTTTCCAGATACCATTTGTCAAAGTGTGTCCTCTGATCCGTTTTCAACTCATTTTGGCCTATGAGGCAGCATCACTGGGCTTTCGTCCCTTGTTTTTCTCCTAGCTTCTTATCATTCTTTGCTTTCTTTTTTTTTTCCTCACTGCTACCAAAATAGCATCAGAAGGCTGTTTTTCCCTTTTTCACTTAATTTTTAAGTTTGGAAATGTGTTTCTACTTTCCAGTTGTACTTCCTGTAGCATCTTTTTCTGCAGAATAGTTGCAATTATGGTAAGATACCCAGATCTTTAAGTTGAAAAGTGCTTTTTAAGGTTTTGAGCTTTCAGTTATTGATCATTACCTAGAAACTGTTTTTGAGGTTCTTATCCTTAATTCTCACTTTAGATGACTAAAATTTATTGCTATGTTCTGTGGATTAGTGTTTGCAAACTTTTGCTGGAGAATTTCCAAAATTACTTTAAAAGAAAATGCTTAAATTTCAATTTTCTTACAAGTAGACAATGTGGGTCAAACTTGAGGGCTTCTTTATAAAAACCACATGACCAATTTAAAAGCACCTTGGACTTAAAATCTCTATACCACATTTGGAATACCAGCTTTTCCTTCATGAGAGGCACAGACTTCAAGTAATGTGCAAATCTAAGACACCAGAAGAGTAGAAAAAGATATTGGATCATGAGGAGGACAAGCTATGGCTATAAAAAAAAGTAAGATGGAAAAAAGAAACTAAAATGTCAGAGTATTATAAAATGTTGACAGTGAAAGCTATGATTTTCATTTCAGCCAGATGTTATTGCTGTAAGTTTGGATAGATTAAATAATAATAATAAAAAAAAAAAGGTAGAAAAAAAGCTAGAAAACTGTCTAGGAATCAGCTGGGCAGAAGATGTATAATTTAGTACTTGCATAATTTGTACCTCTGTTTTAAATTTCCTCTTTTTTTAATTGCATGCGGATTATCCTTACCATCAGAAAAATTGAGGATAATTTGGGACCACAGAAATCTTATAGTTTATTCCTAGAACTCTTGTATATAACTTCCTTTCAGTCTGATTTATGATTCCCTTTTCAAAAGGCGTGTGAGATTGCAGACTGTTTTTTTCCATTCTTGCAGTTTTTACAAATCTTAGGTGTTTTATGCTCATGTGTTATGCTGCATCTGTTGTTGATCTGATAAGGAAGTTACAGCTTCCCTTTATTTTTTTGTTCCTGCAGGAACTGTTTAATGTTTTTCAATGTCGGTTTATTTTCTGGTTTATTTCTCCTTGTTTGCTGATCTGTAGCTTCATTATCCAAAGATTTAAAAACCATGGGGCTTTTTGTTGTTGTTACTTTGTTTCCTTGTTTGTTTGTTTTTCCAATACTTTCAACTGGCAACAGAAGTGTTTGGCAAAACTGTAGCTGTGAATGTATGTGCTGTTTTCAAGGTCTGTTGTCCAATATCTGATACAGACTGGAAGTATGTTGCTGTAAATGAGAGCTTGCATGAGCTAGTAGAGCATGTGTTTCTTAGTGCATTCATTTTTGTTGGGGTAGCCAAACTAGCAAGGCAAGATATATTCCAAAAGAAAGGAATATCTGGGAATGAGCTGGTTGTGTGGAATTTCATGGTAATGGCTCTTAGGCATGCAAACAGTTTTTTTTTTTTCCCCAAGTAAGTGTCAATATTATTCGTACATCACGATACATATCTCATGCTAGGTGCTCTCTAATAAGAGTTTTGTGTAGGTGTATCAGCAGATGGATTTCAGTGAGAGCTATTTGGAAGTGTCAGACAAACTTTTGCTTATTATTTCTGTGCAGTGATTAGGTAGAGTAATACTTTTCAAAGACTAGTGAGTATTAAGGACAGACAGGACCATTCAACCACCCAATAAGACTTTTATGTATGTCAGAACAATGTATTTCTGAAAATGATTCTAATGCTACCAAACTGCTACAATGACTTGAGATAAGCTGCCTAGGATATGAAGCAATGCAGGTGAGGGAAGTATTAAGCCCCATGTGATGGTGACATATCAGTACACTTCAAGTGCTTTATATTATAAATATAATTATATTATATTATAGAATATAGAATATTCTCAAATATTCTACTTGTAAATACTGGGAAACAAATATATGAATTGATGGCATACTGGAAAGACTACTTTTATGCAATATAATTGAATATTAGTTTAAATGATTGTGTCAGGATGTGTTCATACTATAGCATGTAAATGTCATTAAAGACAAATTTTCACTTTTCCTGTCAATACTTCTAGTGATTTCAGATGGCTTACATCACCTTAGGATAACTGATTTATGCACCTCCCTGTTGCCCAGTATCCAGTTTTCTGCAAGGATAAACAACCCCATTTTGGTGACTGGTCAAGTCCAGACCAATCTTGTGCTCCTGCACCTACTGAGGTTAGTGTAAGAATGCTTTGTTTTTTTCAGAAGGAAAATGTTTGGAAATCAGTAAAATGCTGTCATTTCAACCTACCTTCCTACCAGAGCTTCTCCTGCTTTATTACCGGAGATTAAAATAGTAAAAGTGAACACAGTTACTTTTTTACTGTAGTGATTTTTCTGTTTTGTACGTACTTCTCCATCAGGCCTGAGCCTTGTCTAAGGATAGAGCTTATTTATTTACATTCAGAGGGCTTACCATCACTGTTGATGAGCAGTTCACCTGCAGTGGTATTGGCAGTGGAATTGTGGGTGGAAGTAATCCCAGTTTATGTATGTAGTGATTGATCTGAATTTGATCATTACTACTACTAAAAAAAGTAGGCTGGAGTAATTATGGACAGTTGTGAGAGATGTCAGCACAGTCCTCATTAGCCATGTAAAACAACAAATTACTAGAGGAAAGCAAAGATTAAAGTGAGTGTCATTATACCATGGTAGATTTTTATGATACATCTCTGCTCCTCCTATATTTCAGAGAAGAATTTCATGGAAGTGAAAACAGTACAAAGGAAAGCATTTAGTAATCAAATATGTACAAAAGCTTCTGTATGAGGAATAACTAAATTGTCAATTCTTCAATTGAGGAGGGGACAGCTGAGGGGGCTGTGATAGAAGCCTGCAGTATCACAGCTTGGAGAATGTGAGCAGCTGCTAGCTGATATCTAATGCAAAAACAAGGGGGTTATGAATCTAGAGAAGGCTCTTTTTAGAGCTGTTTTGCGGTCTGCCTAAGCCAACTTGCAGCACTTCTTGCTGCTGGGTGCTGCAGATGCTAATACTGTAAATAGATTCAGACGATCGAAAGAGACAAATATTTGTATGTGGCTATTGAGTGTGAAGATGGCTTCTGTCTCAGGTGGTCCCTGGCCCACAGCTCAGAGCAAGGAGGAACCATCAATGTGGTGGACAGTGTGCCGTGTCCTCCTCTTCAATTTTGTCTAACTGCTATAGGCTACTTTTTGAGAGAGGATATTGGTCTTCATGGATCTTTGGTATAAGCCATGTGTTTTTTTTTTTTTTTTTTTTTTTTTTTTTTTTTTCTTTGTTTTTAATGTCTTTATGGAACTATAAATGTAGAAGACCTCTCTAAGGCTCTTGATCAGCTTCTCGATCTATACTCTCTCTGGGGAGATTTATTGCTTGGTATCACAGAACAGATTACTAAGACTTCAGATAAGAAATCTATTGTGGCTGTAGCAAAAGCTTGTTTAAACACAGGATGTTTCAGAGGAAATATCAGGAGGCAACAAATGGATGTTTTCTGATAAAAATTCAAACAAAAAAAAAAGGTAGATCAGGTGCTAGCACTCACCTTTCCTGTAACTTCTAGTCTATTCTGTAACTGAGGCATAGTCATGGTGCCTTCTGTCCTTTGCTCTTTTCAGTGAACACCTGCTGTCAGAGCCTGATCTCATCAGTTGACATTGCATTTTAGGCAGTTTTACATCTCCAAAATGATGCCCTTTAGTGCAACTGTAGAGGATCCCTGAAGTAGTAAATCTCTGTTCTGTGCTGTTCAGAGTTAATCTGTAACAACTGTTCCACTTTTTTTTTCTTCCACTGTGCGAATTTGAGCATATTTGAAGCATAGCCTAGGTAGGAAGCCTAGCAAAAGAGGAAAAACAACAGAGTTTACAGGTCAGGGAGGGAGAGGGAACATTTTTCTAGCTCACTCATTCCAGCCAGTCAAATTTTCCATAGTTCTGCAATATGTAGTCAAGATTTTGGCACATATTGTACTGCTACTGAAAGCCTTGTCTCGGAGTGCACGATCTGCTACGCAGCTGTCCATATTGCTTTCTTTAGATGCTAATGGGATATTCCTTCTGACAGTAAATACCTGAAGCAACTGTCTGCATCCAGTTGATGTTAACACTGATAATCAGTCAGTAATGATTAAAGCTGTGGATTTGGTATTCTACAGCACTTCCCTGAAAGCACCTGTTACCTTACAACATTAAAGTGCTGTAAAAACGTAATTTATGTAATTTGATCATGGGTAACCACCATTCTCTAGTGCAGTCACGATCATGAATCTCTGCTCACAGTGGACCTTCTAGCCCAAGTTTTACAAGGTTTTTTGTGGTAGAATTCCTCCTGATTTTGCAGGAGGTAGAACATAACCATGCCCAAAATATTTATTTTATGCGGAAAGTTCACAGAGTTTTTTTTGCT
>NW_024962252.1:61112727-61215053 GCF_019238085.1 Lagopus leucura | reverse complement strand
ACCCTCCCAAAACCTTTCTCCATCTTACTCATCTGCAACCAATCTCAAAACTGTAAACACTTTATAACCTCTCCATGGTGTAATATTGTTCCTTTTCCCTCCCCTTTTTTTCCCGTGTACTGCTGTAAGCTTCCACACTGTGTTTTTAAACTTCACCAGGCAGAAAATATTTGGGGTAAAAATAAAAATACAACAGTAACATGAATGCTAGAAACCCTTATGCTGGTCTTCATTCTTTCCCAGTCCATGTTTAACCACTGACTCTCTGAACTGCTCTGAACTACTGATTTTCTTCTTTCTTGCATGCTAGCTTAACATCTCTGACCTATTTGTTTCTGCAAAAGTGAAGGTGCATTGGCTTGGTATCTTGGCCAACTCTGTCCAGGTGATTACACTTTTGTGTATATAAATTTAGCTCTGACTTCTATTTCAATAGCTGACCATATTCTGCCTGTTGCATTTCAAACCATTCTACCTGCTGTTTTGTTCAGTTGTTGTCTTATTACCCAAAATTACCTTCATTTTGAATAGTGTGGCAATCCATTACTTTTCTTTCTTGACACACCATGCATATTGAAACCTTTAGGGAGGTAATATACTTCTGTACGTCACTATTATTAGCTCGATTACTTTTATGGAATGGAAAATATGGACACATCTTCAGGGTTAAAATCGAAATGATACGGCAGAAGGCAAAAATATTTTAATATTGAAAGTCAAGATTATAAGATAGCCCACTTCTTTTCAGGATGTCTTATACACAAGAGAGTAAAATAAATACCCAAAATTTAATTTGTATTCTTTTTTTTAGTATGATTCTACTCTCATCCTTCTCTTCCTGGCCCTGAGAAGAAGAGTGTTTCTACAAAGATTTTGCTAATTGACAAGTTAATTTCTAGTTTTTCCGAATGTCATACATTTGCTTTAGGCTTTTGTAATTGAAAGATTGAGAAAGGCCCTTGCTTCCGAAGTTAGTGTCACTGTTCTTCAACTAACTTTTAATTTGTCTGCTTCCAATGTGAACCTGCTTCCTACCAAGTAATGTTTATCGAGGCAAGTACGCAATCTGCTGTATTCAAAGCCTAATATCTGGTCTGAATTTCCACTCTTTTCTGGCCACCTCTCTTTTGTTATGGCTCAAGATCTGGTTGGGTTTCTGGGCTTCAAGTGCACACTGTGCACTCACATCAAGCTTTACATCCACAGGATCCCCAAATCCCTTTCCACAGGGCTGCTTTCATTGAGTTCTCCAAGTCTGCATGTATACCTGGGATTGCTTTGACCCAAGTGCAACACCTTGCACTTGGCCTTGTTGAAACACCTAGAGGTGTTCAAACTCTCAGAATCCTTTTGGATGGCATTTCTTCTATTGTATCAACTACACAACTCAGTGTCATCAGCAAATTTGCTGAGAGTGTACTTGGTCTCCTTTTCTAGGTCATTGATAAAGAAATTGAAGAGTGCCAGTTTCAAGATGGACCCCTGGAGGTTATTGTTTGTTGCCAGCCTCCACCTAGCCATGGATCTGTTGACCACAATCCTTTGGCTGTGACTGTCCAAAATAATTCCTTATCTACTGCATAATCCATCTTTCAAATCCATATTTTTCCAATTTAGAGATGAGAATGTGATGTGGGACCATATTAAAGGCCTTGCAGAAGTGAAGGTAGATGAAATTAGTTGCCCTTCCTTTGTCCACCGGTGCTCAGGCACGAACTTTCCTTGGTGAAGCTGTGCTAGCTGTCTTGAATCACCCTTACATCTCTTCTAGGAGGATCTGTTCCATGATTTTCCCACGCACAGATGTGAAGCTTACCGTTTTCTCCCTTTCTTTAAAAAGGGAGCGATGTTCCCCTTGTTCTAGTCACTGGGAACTTCACCTGACAGCCACAACTTTTCAAATATGATGGAGAGTATATTGGCAGCTACATCAGCCAGTTCCTTCAGGACCCTGGGATGCATGTCAGTGAGCCCTGTCGACTTGTACATGTTCAGTTTCATCAGATGGACTTAAACTTGCTCACTGTTTACAGAAAGAGGGATTTTGCTCCCCTGTTCCTGCCTGGAGGGGTGTCATAAGCTATTGTATTTCTCTACTTTGTTTTCCTGTGTTATCGGCAGATACAGCATTTCCATACTTGTGTCACTCGTTCTGGTCTTTTGTTTATCCATTCGTGTTCTTTAGATGCTGATGGACAGAACATCTTGCTTTCATGGTGTATACAAGAGGTGAAGTTTCATTCCATTTTATTTTATTAAGCTGTGACAGCATATATTGGTCTCTTGGGGGCATACTGCATTTCACTCTTCCACAAAGGCCTTTGAGTTGTTTGCCTCTGTGTACCTGGAGCTCGTTAGATGCGTGCAGTTATTTGATGTCTCAAGAAGTGCCCTTTAAAGTCTAGATAGGATGGATCAATATTCACTTGTGAATATTTCATATTCACTTAAAATACTGTGTATTATTAGTAAGAAAAAAAACTTTTATTGCTACAAAATATGACACTGAGGAAATGCTAACGTGAGTCCTTGCAGTCAGCATGATTTCATGATCTAGAGCAAAAAGCACAGAAGGTACACAGTATCCAATGTCTGACAGACAAAGAATAAATGAGATTCTCATGTGCTGTGCAACGCTTGAGATCCCACCTACTTCAGTACTGATGAGATGTACTAGCAAGTCACTATCAATGCGAACTCCAGGCTTCAGCATCTTGTGCCAGTATCGTGCTGATTGTTGAGCCTGGGAGCTCATTCTTCAGGCTGCTTCCTACAGGCCCTGAGATTCAGTGCCAAACCTTAGCTCAGCTGATTTGCTGAGTATAGCACTGGGACAACTCAGTTTGCCTGGAGCTTGGTTGCCTTTGCGACCTGCTGACTGCATAGAACAAAAGAGTAAGGAGTTGTTCTCATTACTTTGTGCAGATTAATTTATATGAAATGAACGTTGGGAGGTACCTGCTGGGTATATTTTACATGTCTTGCTGGTAGTTTGCAGTTATCACTGCCTAGAGGCACTCCTCCTGACCTTGTATGAGCAAAGATGTGTGACTCAAGGAACCTGTTGGCTGCCATCTGTCCTGGCTGGTGTGATCTTTCAGGCACATCCTCTGAGGCTAAGGAAAAGAACAGTGCTGTTGGGAAGATTTTACCCATTCAAAAAACACTTTTTATTTAGGTCTGTTAGCCATTAACTGACTATGCAAAAGCAGCCTAATATGCATGGCTAAAATTCAAGGGAGTTTGTACACTGCATACAAGCTTGTTTGAAATAGTTGTGCTTTAATTCGAAGTTCCAGTTGCTGGTAATTTTCTGTTAGAAGGAATCACCTAATCTGACTCATTTCAAGTTGTATGAATGTTAGGATGCCCATACAACTTTGTCACTAGGCTCTTGAAGTAAGCCACCTGTTAGTACAATTTACATCAGAAAGTAACTTGTAGTCTGAATTGGTCACATAATGTGAGAACAATGCTGTTGTTTCCCCTAGCTTTATACTGTTTCAATGTTTGTCAACAGCTCCTGAAAGCTTTATCATCTGTAACTGCCTGTTAGGTATTAGAACTTTCTTCATGGCTCCCAGCGCTTACCACAGTCTTTCAATTTTGCTCACTCGTGTTAAACTCAGTTGTACTCACCCTGTAGGAAATTTGAATGCAAAAAGCAAAGTAATGTATATACTGGATTGAGGGCAAGTTTTGCCCCTCAGCTTTCACAGGAAGACAAATAGTTAAACTGTCAAAGTAATTCATCTGCTTTTTCCATAGTGAATAAGATTCAGTTACAATCCGAAGTACCACATTATTTCTAATTTATTGAAATAGAGACAGGCGTGCAAATCTGTGTAATACTAGTTTGTGGATACTGATGCTTTGTCCAGAGAGTCTGTGGGTGCTCCATCCATGGAGGTGTTCAAGGCTGGGTTGGATGGGGCCCTGGGCAACCTGATGTAGTATCTGATCTAACAGCTGACAACCTTGCCTGTAACAGAGGAGTTGAAACTTGATCCTTGAGATCCCTTCAATCCCAAGCCATTCTGTGATATAATGATATGCACTATCCTGCCTGTTCTTCTCTTTTTCTCTGGGAGTAAAATATTCATTTCTCTCTATTATTATTGTTATTATTATTCTCTCCTCATCTGAGGCACCGCTTGGCGTCTCTTGGTGTCACTTAACTGCAAAAATGTTTCAGGTTTCTGCATTCACATTTTTTTCACTTTTTGGATAATTTCCCTCTTTCCATAATGAAGAGTCAGCCTGTCTGAGGATTTTTAAAATGGAAGTTTTGTGAGCTCTAGTTTGCTGCAAGCCTGATTCTTTGCCTCTTGTCAAATTTCCCTCCCTCCACAACCCCTCCCCCCTCCCCTTTCCTTATTTTCTTATTGTGGAAAGCTAACTACTGCTTTATAAAGTGAATAATTAATGTTACAATGCAGTTTGGTTTGGCAAGAGATGCAGTGTAATATGAACTTAAGCCAGTGCTTGGTTGAAATCCTGAGCTGTTTGCAGGGCCTTTGTTTAAGGCAGCATCTGTTGATCTCATGGCAATGGGCACCCACCCACCAGGGAGGACCACTGCTGCTTCAGGGCTTGGACAACTTTTTCTCACCACTGAGCATTTTCTAGTTTCTTTTTTCTCTCATGAAACATTTGCTTCCCTGTGTCGTATCTATTCGTGTTCAGATTCTAAGGCAGAACAGGAGAAATGTTTCATAAAGGAAAAGCTGAATTGTTCTTTGTATAGATTTATAAGTTAATGTATTTTCATGTAGTTAAATACTATGAAATGTGTTTATAGGCTTCATAGAAAGTTTTCAATTTGCCAACTATATATATATATATATATATATATAATAGGATATAAATATTATAGAGATTACTTTCCCAACATATTTTAAGTTTTCTTCTTCCTAAATACTGGAAACAGTGAAATGAGAGAATTAAATATAGGAAAAGAGATGAAAAAATACTGCAGTCCATGAATAGATGCATTGACTTTGAGATGCAGACTTAGATGCTTAGACTTCCTTAAGAAACCATTTTGGAAACAGCATAACTTACATTGTTCAGGAAATGGCAATGATTATTTAATAGATTTTCATCAATGTTAAGTGCTGCCCTACCCTGAAAAACAATTGCATAGCAACTGGTAATGAAAAATGCCTTTTATTTCAGCAGTTTGTATCTTTGTTAAAGCAGCATTTTTCTAAATGCTTTAATGATTCTATAAGGTTCAGTTTGATATAAAATATTCTAAGCTTATGCTAATAGCATAATTTTATAAGATTTTTTCCTGAATTCTGTTGTCCAAAAGTTTGTTCTAGAATGCAGACCAAATATTCCCTGATAATTTTATCCTGTAACCTCTAGCTGTGATGCACATGATCCTCTGTAACATTCTCTTATTACCACCCCAATTTGTTTCTCCTTGCTTTCATACACTTTAATTTCTCTTTTAGCTGTTTCTTAGCTCTCTCTATAAGTAAATAGGAAAGTAAAATAAAATTGCTTGTGTTTCACTTGGTTCTGTGTGCCATCTCATGCTTTTGGTCGAGCAGCCCAGCACTTCCCTGTCCCAGAGGGAAGGTCTGTACAGTGCATTTCCTTGGGGATCTGTGCACTGTGCCAAATGCTGTGGTGGTTTTGGTGTCTAAAGGCAGCCAAAAGGTGATCAGACATAAGGAAGTTTGGAGCATCTCCCTGAGAAATTTACTCAGATCAGTAGTAGTTAGTGGGTTTTTTGTTTTTTGTGGGTTTTTTTGTTTTTTGAGATACCTTTTCTGGGACTTGAGAGCAGGTGATGCCCGTTTTTGTCCTTGGGTTTTACTGAGCAGCTGCTCAGCTGTGTTTATCTCTCCATGAGATAGCCATTAGCTAGTGTAATTTTACATTGTCGTGCATCATCATAATCTTGTAGAAAAAGTACTGAGCTAAACACTTCCGCTTATTGGGACTTGGATAACTTTTCTGAACAACTGTTAGCACAAGCACAGAAGAATAATATTTGAAAGAAGAAATTATGCTACAATCTTCCCATGCCAAACTTATTCCAGAGACTGCCGCTTATGCATGTGGCCATCTGTGTAAAACTTTGCTAGTAGTCTTGCTTTTGAGAAACTATGGAAACAATCAGGAGATAACACAATGTAAGGAGCCAGCTATCTGTAATAAGATTCTAATTGCGGAAACCTTTTTCTTAAAGAAATATAAATAAATTTACAAATGTATATTGAATCTACATTGGGTAAATCTGTATTTGTGTGTCTAGATATCTAGCATTTTGTTTAAAGCAAACAGGAGCAATAGAACGCATGTGCGTTGTTAACATTTGAAGTTCTTTGTGATAGCTGTGACTGCACACCATAAGCAGCAATCTGCTGCTCTTGCTAATCCTTTCAGCCCCTCCCGAGTGCTTCTGGGGCTATGCAGCCCGAGTTCATCAGTGTTAACATAGAATCAAATAAATATTTTTCAAAGGATATTACAAATGTTGTTTATAATAAGAGCTCTGTAATTCCTGACTTATTGTGTGCTGAGCGCGTGAGCAGATGGAAGGCTTTCCATGCAGGCTGTGCTGGGAAGGCACCATCTGCTTGGCCAGGCCACCTCCTGGTGCCTCTGCCACCAGTCTGGCTCTGAAGGGTGGCCTGAAAGTGCTCAGCTTTTTTTCCCGTTTTCTAATTATTTACTTTTCCTACCTGACAAAGTGAATGGCTGGTAGAAGTAAAAGCTCAATTACAAATGTAAATTGCTTGTTTATTCTTAAAATACAAAAATGTCATTCAACTGGCAGATTGGCTTGGTGGCATAAGGTAACAGAATAACAGATACTTGCTTAGAAGAGAACTGCATGATGAAGGAAAATAGAGATGCATTAGATTTCTATATTAAGCTACTAAATGGAATTCATCAAGAACTTAATTTTCTGTGAAGTCCACTAAGCTGTATAAATATTCAAATATATCAGCAACTTGAGTTGTGAGATCCTTGTATTCTTTTTTTCCCGATTCCACAGCAAAATGTTGTGACAGTTAAATTTCATCAAGCAGTGTCATTTCTTGCAAATGTAATTGTGGTATGCATGTTCGTTAATCTGCAAAGATTGACCTTGATCCCTGTTTCTCCTGTGCTGATCAGGTGACAGCTGATGTAATCAGGTGTACTTGAATCCCAGTGACATCACAGGTTTGCCTCTACTAAAGTCTCTGCTTGAGGCAAGTAATTTAAGATGAGCAGGAAAGGGCCGCAATTTGGAAAGGCAGTCTGGCAGAAGATGGTCCCACTACTGTATTCTTACAGGATGATAGAATTGTTCCTATAATTCTTTCGGAATTGTCCTTGAAAGAGAACGTTACTCCATGTGCAGCACTTTGTGGTTTGTATGTGGGCATTTTTGTCAACAGAGCTTAAAGAGAAGTTTTCTTTATAGCTTTAGAAAGCAGTATTTGCTTCCTGCTATTTGAATGTAGTTGTGCATACAAGGATGTCTGCTAGCACCAGCCCCATTCCTAGAGGGCATAACTAGCTGTCCTCATTATATATGTCCTTAGTTGTGATGTATGTGTGGATTGGGAAATGTCCTTTGCTATAGCTACCTGATCTAGAGATCTGATTTATGAACATGTTTTGTGTACTTGCATCAGGACTAGAGGGAGAACAGTGAACTGTGTGTAGTTTTCAACCTAGTGTATATCCAGATTACTCAATACGCGAGATCTACTTTGCATTGCTGCAAAACGAGTGCTTCAGAAGACATTTCACTTAATCTTCATCATTCTGAAAAAAAAATACTGTTCAGTGGCAAAACTTTAAAAGTGCTCTTGTCAAAGTCAACTTAACTCTCTAGAACCATGTTATACTTAAGTCTTAATTCTTCTCTAAATGCTGATGCTTTCATAAATAATGCACATCTAGTGCTGTTTACTGTTGTATATGTGCAGTGATTCTCATTTTCAGTTTCATGAATAAAGTACAAGGCAAAGGGAGAGGTCTGTTTTCACAATGCAGGCAAAATTTTTTGTGTGAAGTACCAAACCACAACATAGTGTATTTACTTTTAAGCTCCATAAATAGTTCTGGGATTCTCAAAGTCAATTGTAATGCATTGGCTCAGCCAGTTCCACTGCTTCTATTACTGCCTTTCCTAATGCATGCTGTGCAGTCATTTGCTGGTAGCTATGGATAAGGCGATTGTTGTGAGCTACTACATGACCCAGATAGAAAATTGTTCTTCTGCTTCCTGAGCAGCAAATCTTAGTTTTGACTGCATTGCACACTGTCATTCGCAGCCTGAGCTCTCTAGATTGAATCTTTATATTTTTTAATTTGACTGCCAGTAATGTAAATGCATAGAGAAGTCAATTCCATGCCATAACGCACAATATGGAAGCTAATTGAAACTCTTGAGATGACTTTGAAAAGCTTTTCTGGCATATACTTAACAGAACTTAAGAGCTATTCCTTCGCTGTTTGATTTCTTTGAAGAGATGAGAGTCCTCAAGGCAAATTTTGGTTCAAGCTATTATTTTCTTCCCATTAGATACAATAAGGGATGGACAGGCTTAAATTGTCAAATTGCAGCCTGTCCTAGAATTTCCTTTTGCTTTGGAGCGATGCTGATTTGACTGTGACTCAGAGTTGAAATTTAAGATATCAAATGCTGTCTGTTAGCATCATATTTATTCCATTCTGACCAGCTGAAAAGACTTTAATGTAGGTCCTGGCCTCATACTCCTTTCTTTCTTGTAAAGGGCGTATTACATTTTACTCTAGATCTTGGCTACATACTACATAGTCCACCCTTGCTTTTCACTCTTCATTTTTGACCTACTCCTCTTAGATTGAAAATATTCCTGATGTAACATACACTGACAGCATAGGACCACTTGGCCAGCACTATAAGGCTACATGGGGTTTACTGATGGAGTTGGAACCCATACAGCAAAAAGTGACCCAAATAAGTACTGGCAAAAGCACTTATTTCCTGGGACCCATCACACACTGTAGGTAAGCTTACGTGTGGAGTGAAGCTGTGGAGTCCTAAAGAGACCAACATCTCTGTCACGTAGTATTGCTGTAGATCTGCCAGGTATGTAATGTGCTGTCTGGACTTCAGTCTTCTGGAGATTTCATGTACAAGTTATCGGGTCCGGATCATGTATACGTTGACTAACCCAGATGAAGTTGGGCATATAAACTTCTTTCCAGTATAAACTTTTCCATATTAAAATTAGAAGTGTGCTACACTTCTTAAGTTGTCTTAAAGAGAAAAGCAATAGAAAGCAAACTGAACCCATTTCTGCAGTTTCGATCCCTACTTCCAGCTTTATGGGAAGGGTTGTTGCTTTTATCCCCAACAAGCCACAAGTGGAATAGCTCCATCCAATGCTGGCAATTTGCACCTGTAATCAGCTCTTTTGTTCTGGGCAACACCATCTTCCTCGTTCAGTGCCTCTGCACCGTTTCCACTGTCAGTTTAATTCACTGCTTCGTTTCCTTCTTTTTCTGTCAAAATATCTAAATTGCACTACCTCTTATTGGTTGACTAGAGCTAAAGGTGCATGAATGAGTCAGGTTACAAATTTGAAGTTACCGTGTTTTATTCCACGTGCTGGTGAATGTCAACAATGCAGATGTCACCCACTGAACTCTTGTTTGCCAGTCACGAGGAACCTTGTGCCAAAGGCCTTGGGGAGGCCAAAGCTTTCTGTGCTTTGCCTTAGCTCAAAGCTCAGTCTCTGTCCTCAATCTAATTAACTGTTATACAGTTTATTAAAGAATTATTTTCTATTTTTAATAGTTTTTCTGTGAGCCTGTTTGAATACAGAGTAGGTTATTAACACCTGTTATTAGCACCATTTGTGAATGTTATTTAAAATGAAGATAATAAATAATTATGCATTCCCTATACAGTTTATAACAGAATGCTATTACTTCCTTTCCTCGTTCTAAGAGGTTTCATTACAACAAAAGAATAATGATGTTATATTGCTTTGATTAAAACCTAGTAATAGTAGTATGCAAAGTGCAAGATAAGTTCTACTCCTTTTATATTGCTTTTATTTGGATAGATAATGGTCTAGCTCAAAATACATGCTATTGTTTAGTGGTGGGGATTTCTTTTCACATATTTTTTCTCAAGGTCAAAATATTTGTCATCTCAGGCTTTAAAAAAAAAAAAAAAAAAAACAACAACACACAAAACAAGGGAAAAGTTTGCCAGTATAATTACAATGAATTGATATTAAAAGGTTTTAAAATATATTTTAGACAAATACGTATGTTTGTGTTGTTTTGGTAATGCTTTCAGTCTTTACAAATATTCCTCAGCCGAACAAGGAATATTTCCTCACTTTTGTGTTCAAAATCAAAATGTAGCCTTTATGTTGTGCCTGCTTTAGATTTGAATCTATTGATCCGTAGTGCTCAGACATGTCTTTACTCTTTTAGGTATTTACAATTAATCAGTAACTTTCTTTATGACTCTGGATATTTCATGCTTCTTTTTTCTGTGATAGGATGAGCTTTTGGAGAAGCATATTATGTGGTCCTTCTTGCTCCTCAAAGAATCCACCATTGGATTTCAAAATAATTAGGGAAGGTATTAAATTAAACTTTTTAAAGACATTCTCTTTTTAAACTTTTAACCACTTGCTTTTGATATTAACCAGTTGTAGTGCAAAATAATGTGTTCACATGCATATGTGTAAAAGTATCTGGGATAAAGGCAGTGTATGGTATTTCCAAAGGCACAGATAGCTGCTAAGTCTTTCCTAGCCCTACACAAAACCAAATGTTCTGTCTGAGCTGTAGAAATTATTAACATAGCAAGAAAACGTATGAAATATTACAAATTCAGAGCAGTTTTCATTTCTGGAAGTCTGAAGAGGAAAGAAAATCCTCTTCATTTGTCTAAGTGCTGGGACAGCAGCTGTTTGTGTGGTGGCCCCTTTCCTTCCTCCTGGTGATATGGAAGTGCTGCAAATTAATGCAACACAGTTTTATCCACTTTTATTTTAGGCTTCTTTCTGCCTAACAGGCCAGGCCAAGGGGTGTTGTAGTTAAATGGCAATTATTCTATCAATTATAACGTGACACCCTATGTTATTTTAATGAGGAGATACTTTGGATGGGAATGTAAATTTCCTCAACTATAGACGATATAATCTATTATCCTGCCTTGTAAACTATATGGTTGTTACTTACAAAGCAGTGTTTGCTAGAAGAGGTACTGAATTCAGGAAGTGCTAAAAAAGCACTCTGTAAGGGATGTGAAAAGTGAATTTTATACAGTAACTTACAGATGAGCTTCCCTGAATATTATACAGCTCATTGCCTTTTGTATGAATTTCTTCTGCATGAAATTGAAGTGCAAGGAGAATAAGTCTAGTTCAGGATCATCTCCTTAATCTCTAAGCAAGGAAGCACATAAATCTGTGAGATCTGATGATAGGGAACTGAGTGCTAACTCTGTGTCAATTCTGAATGTCTCTGTAGTACCATCAGCTGTCATTCCAGATGACGTGTATGTCATTCTGCTATGTCATCTGCATACTGTTCTAGAGAAGTAGAAATAAGTTATATCATTACAGGACTCAGTCCTGCAAAGATTTATTTGGAACACCTTGCTGTCTCTCATGAGAGTTATTAGGTCGTCTGTGTCATTATGTAGGAAAAAATTTATATTTGTTAGCCTCACCAGAAAATCATTGCAAGTTTTATATCCAAAAAAGATACAACAAAGTATTATCACAGAATCACAGAATTGCAGGGGTTGGAAGGGACCTCCAGAGATCATCGAGTCCAACCCCCCTGCCAAAGCAGGTTCCCTACAGCAGGTCGCACAGGTAGGCATCCAGGCAGGTCTTGAACATCTCCAGAGAAGGAGATTCCACCACCTCCCTGGGCAGCCTGTTCCAGTGCTCCGTCACCTCACTGTAAAGAAGTTCTTGCTGACATTTGTGCGGAACTTCCTATGCTGCAGTTTCCAGCCGTTTCCCCTTGTCCTGTCTCCACTTACCACTGAAAAGAGTCCGGCCTCGCCATTCTGCCCCCCACACTTTAGATATTTATAGACCTGGATCAGGCCCCCTCTCAGTCTTCTTTTCTCAAGGCTGAACAGACCCAGTTCACTCAGCCTTTCTTCATAGGAGAAATGCTCCAGGCCCTCCACCATCTTTGTGGCCCTCCGCTGGACTCTTTCCAAGAGATCCCTGGTTTTTTTGTACTGGGGAGCCCAGAACTGGATGCAGTACTCCAGATGAGGCCTCACCAGGGCAGAGTAGAGGGGGAGGATCACCTCCCTCAGCCTCCTGGCCACGCTCTTTTTAATGCACCCCAGGATGCCATTGGCCTTTTTGGCCACAAGGGCACACTGCTGGCTCATGGCCAACCTGTCATCTACCAGGACACCCAGGTCCCTTTCCGCAGAGCTCCCCTCCAGCAGGTCATCCCCCAACCTGTACTGGTGCATGGAATTATTCCTCCCCAGATGCAAGACTCTACACTTGCTTTTGTTAAACCTCATCCGTTGTTTTATTTATTTATTTTTTTTTTTCTGCCCAGCTCTCCAGCCTGTCCAGGTCTTGCTGAATAGCAGCACAGCCTTCAGGCATGTAAGCCAATCCTCCCAACTTCATATCATCAGCAAACTTGCTGAGGGTGGCCACTATCCCCTCATCAAGGTCATTGATGAAGATGTTGAACAAGACTGGACCAATTATATTATATTCTAATACCATATGTAAACGTGTTTTCAGTTATCACTTTGTTTCAATCTTTCTTTTCTAATGAAAATTTAAATTTGAAGCTTCAAGATGCAACAGAAAGCTGTGTCACAGACTTTAAGCAGAATAGCCCCAAAGCTGTGTGTCCTTTCAAGTCCTCCTCTCTCTGCAAAATCTTCCTCGTCTTTTGTATTCTCCTGCCCTCCCCTTCCAACCCAGATTCCTGAAGCAAGATAGAAGAATAAAAATAATGATGGAAATTAAAACAAAAAACCTGCTAGGTTATATTGATGGCTAATATAAAATTTACCCTCCTGAATGCTTCTGCAGCAGGAAGTCCAACTGCCTGAGCTGTTGCATAGCTCTCAAAAATCCCCTTGCTCTGGGAAGAAGTCAATTTGACCTTCTGAATGTGTGCTAATCCTGGTTGGGAATAGCAGCCTAAACAATTGAGACTGATAAATACTTGAAGATAGTAGAATTGCTTATAATTACCTGATTGATGAAAATCACGTAAGTCACAGAGGAAGACTTTATATGTTATTTGCTTTCTGTGATCTATTTTGATTTTTTCACAGACGTGTTTACAAGGCTAGAGGCTTTAGAGCTGTGCTAGCTGCTTGCATGATTCTTATCCTTCTGAGCTCAAACATATTCCTTGCACCCTGTGCCTCTTCTGCTTTCTCCAGGGACTGAGGCCCAGAAAAGTGCTTCTGCAGTGTGAGAAGATTCTCTGAGAAATACTGCAAGCCCCTGCCCTGTTTCTGAACTGGGGGTGTGTTAATGCCTTCCCTCATGGTCATTTGAGAAGGACAAGGCTGGCAGTTAATGTATGTCTCTAGAACAGGGAGAAGTGCTCTGAACAGCAGTTGCCATTCCAGGAGCTGGAATTTTTAGAGACTGCTGTTGCTACAAAATTAGAGCATTGCTTTTACAGGAAGACTTATGTAACGTGAGAACAATGAATACCTGCCAGAAGTCCCATTGCTTTAACTGGATATAACACGCCATTTTAGACTGCAGGGGAAAGAGGTGTATTGTGCATGACTTTTCATGTAGTTACAATAACATTAAATGAGTATAAAGGTGTTGATGATTCAGAACTGAAAGGAGAAGTATGGCTGCTCCACTTAATGGTGTGCTGATTCATGCTCAGCTGAATGGCCCTCCACTCCTCTTGCCAATTTTTTTTTAAGAGGACTGCTCACAAAGTAAGTAAACTATTTAAATTAACTACACCTCGTTGGCAGAATCCTCTGAGAGCAGAGCATTAGAGATAACTCTGCTCTTGCATAGTTTTGCCCTACAGATTTCAGTAGAGCTCTGATATCTTTATGGCGCCAATTAGTGTTAGCGAGAAATGGAAGCAGCAGCACTTCAGAATTTATCTCTGAAAAAATGATGATATATTAACAAACAATAGTATTGCCAAAGTAGCAAATATGGGAGTGTGCTGGTGTGATTAACTTTTTTAACCAGGTGTGTTAAACTGAAGAACACCCAAGCATCTACATTTGAATGAGTAAATCTGTCTTTAATTATGTGCTTACTAGTTACCTAGGCTGAAATTAAGCGTATAACTTTTTTTACTTTGGATTCCCTCTCCCTCCTTCCGCAGTATTGTTTAATCTGGATATGTCTTTACATATCCAGCTGTTGTTTTTGGATTACATGTGACTGCACACACTCAGAGACTGCTGTGTCTGTGTCAGTGGGCAGAAATTCCTGTTAAAGGAGGGGTCTTTAATGTCAAGGATCCTTTACAAAAATCTGAAACTTCTCTGTAGGCAATAACAGTATGATACAGAATGGAAGCCCAACTGAAATCCAGGTTTCCCTTTAGAAAAATACAATTATGCACAGGGAAAAGGAGGTGATGAGAGGGCTCATGAAAATTTGTGTCTAGATGCACAAGAAGTCGTGAGTTGTAGATGTGCGTCATGTTGCCTATTTACATAAGGTTGCTGTGGGAAGACTCATTACAAAGTTGGTGAGCAGAATCATGCCTGTTTGTGGGAAAGATTATGGAACAATTATATGAATAAAACTATGGTGGACTTTCTTGAAATTTTTAAAATGCTAATCAAAATAACCTTTAAAATTAAATGTTACAATTTCACCTCATTCTCTAGAGGAAAGCATTGCTATGCAAAGCTTGCAATAAGCAAAACAAAAGCCCTTGACCCTCACCCTTCTTGAATGTTCAACGTTCAGAGCCTGCATTTCCCTGGAGCTTCCCTAAGAACCATCAGGAGTTGTGTACTGGGATGACATGAGGCTGATGTGTAAGCTAGAATGCTGCTCAGGGTTCTCAGATGAGTGCTGTGGGATGGAGATCAAGCACAAGTATATGTCGTATGAAAAGGTAATCGTGGTGAAGAGGCAGGGAGAAAATCCTTCAAAAATAATGTATCTAGAACTATTGCTTGTATCATAAGGTCTATGTTCTGCCCTGGAAAAAAAGCACGTGAGATGACAAAAGTAGTGCTGTAGAAAATCCCAGGTACCATATTGGGTAATAAAAGTATTCATGTAGAAGGAGCTGCTTATGGTTGAATTATCCTTCATTTTTTATTTTTATCACATAAAGAGATTTGTGGAGAAAAAGCAACAGTTTGAAACTTCAGATCTACTTTTGCAAAGAGCTCGATGAACTTACAATGGGAGGATACTTACTGGTACTTATTTTCTAATGCACAAGCTTACTGCCTCTGAAGCAAATTGAGTGCTATTGGAGGAAGGTTTGTAATGGAACTGAATTGTTGGTTGTGCTGCTTATTGAAAGTTTCACTGTGTAAGCACATACTGAAAAATTGCTTTTTAAAGCACGATGTGTAAAGACGGTGATTTGAAAAAAAAAAAAAAAAAAAAAAAGGAAGACTTCAGTTTGAAAGTGTAAAAATTTTCCTTGATAAATGGAAAAATATGGTGTTTATTGAGCTTCTAGTGCCTTTATAATGGGTTCTTGGTGAAAGCTGGGTACAGTTTTGTCAACAGTTTATGGGCTGGTCCGGCCCAGTTCCGTGACCAGCAGGGCGGATGGATCTGCGGATCCGCACCTCTGGGAAAGGGGAAATGTAGTTCTTCTCCGACGGACGAACATTCGGCAGATATCAAACCCCACCCCCAATGCATTACATGATGTTATGGTGTGGAATACTGATGACCAAAAAAATCATAAAACCACGACATTCCACCCCTTATTCTACATCACTACATCATGCTTAACACATGGGATTACAGACTGCACTCCCCTAACATCAAATTCCCTTGTGGTACACACTGAACATCCCCGTTTTTCTGCATCACCCACCACGTGGACCCAGGTCCCTGGGCAAAGACAGTTCCGCGAAGAGGTTTGCCCTTCCCAGAAGCAGGAAAAACCCAAACTGCTTTTCCTAACATGTTCTTTACATGTACTACAGGGACCTTATCTCCCTCTACAATATGTAGGGAGCTGGATTGGGTAGGACCATCTCGACTGATTGATCCTCTGGTGTTAACCAGCCAGGTGGCTTCTGCCAAATGCTTCTCCCAGTGTTTAAATGTTCCGCCACCCATTGCTTTCAACATAGTTTTTAACAACCCGTTGTAGCGTTCGATCTTACCAGAGGCTGGTGCATGATAGGGGATATGATAAATCCACTCAATGCCATGTTCTCTGGCCCAAGTATCCACAAGTGAATTTTTAAAATGAGTCCCATTATCTGACTCAATCCTTTCTGGGGTGCCATGTCGCCACAGGATTTGCCTCTCCAGACCTAATATGGTGTTTCGGGCAGTAGCATGGGGTACTGCATATGTTTCAAGCCACCCGGTTGTTGCCTCCACCATGGTGAGCACATAATGCTTACCATTGCGAGATCGTGGCAAGGTGATATAATCAACCTGCCATGCCTCCCCATATTTGTACTTTTGCCATCGCCCTTCCTCCCAGAGAGGTTTCATCCTCTTAGCTTGTTTAATTGTGGCGCATGTATCACAGTCATGAATGATTTGTACAATGGCATCCATAGTTAAGTCCACCCCTCGGTCTCTGGCCCATTTGTATGTTGCGTCTCTCCCTTGATGAACTGAGGTCTCATGGGCC
The DNA here is from genome assembly GCF_019238085.1 of Lagopus leucura. Taxonomy (NCBI): domain Eukaryota; kingdom Metazoa; phylum Chordata; class Aves; order Galliformes; family Phasianidae; genus Lagopus; species Lagopus leucura. The sequence goes on along the minus strand of NW_024962252.1, from coordinate 61,198,235 downwards.
CACCGAGCTAGAAATAACTCACCCTTGTTCTGCCAGTCCAGGTCTATTTGAGCCACCTCAATTCTGGCAGCTCAGTCTACCTGATGGTTATTTTGCTGATCTTCTGTAGCTCTACTCTTGGGCACATGAGCATCTACATGACGCACCTTTATAACCATATTTTTTGTTTGGGTAGCAATATCTTTCCATAGGTCAGCAGCCCAAATAGGCTTGCCCTTTCTTTGCCAATTATTTTGCTCCCACTGCTGTAACCACCCCCATAAGGCATTTGCTACCATCCATGAATCAGTGTAAAGGTAGAGCGTTGGCCACCTCTCCCGTTCAGCAACATCTAAGGCCAGTTGGACAGCCTTTACCTCTGCAAATTGGCTTGATTCTCCTTTCCCTTCAGTGGCCTCTGCAACTTGTCGTGTGGGGCTCCACACAGCAGATTTCCATCTGCGATGCTTTCCCACAATACGACACGATCCATCTGTGAACAGGGCATATTTCTTTTCGTTCTCTGGTAGTTCATTGTATGGTGGGGCCTCTTTAGCACGAGCTACTTCTTCTCCTGGTGGTGTTCCAAACTTTTTACCTTCAGGCCAGTCCATGATGACTTCTAGGATTCCTGGGCGGCTGAGGTTCCCCATCCGTGCTCGTTGTGTAATCAATGCAACCCACTTACTCCAAGTGGCATCAGTGGCATGATGGGTGGAAGGAACCTTTCCCTTGAACATCCAGTTCAACACTGGCAGTCGAGGTGCCAGAAGGAGCTGTGTTTCAGTACTGACTACTTCGGAAGCAGCCCGAACCCCCTCATAAGCAGCTAAGATCTCCTTTTCAGTTGGAGTGTAGCCCTCCTCCGACCCCCTGTAGGCTCGACTCCAGAATCCCAAGGGTCGGCCTCGGGTCTCTCCTGAGGCTCTTTGCCACAAACTCCAAGTGGGGCCTTTCTCTCCAGCAGCAGTGTAGAGGATGTTCTTCACATCCTGTTCCATCCATACTGGCCCCAGGGCCACAGCATGGGCTATCTCTCTCTAAACCGACAAGTTTATAGTCAGAGAAGTATGCTTGCTTTACCTTAGACTTCTCTGAATTACTCTAATTTAGCTCTAAACTTCCATTAAAAATACATGTCCTTTAATTTGAGATTAGACTAAAACTGATTTTTATCCATAAGCAACAACCATGATGGTGAATGGAAAAAAAAGTTTGTTGTTATATATAATGGTATATTATTAGATGTACAGTGAAGTTAATTATGAAAGGCAAATTTTTTGAGCATTTGTTGTTGTTTAGTGAGCTGTTCCTTGTTCTCTATATTTAAAATAATTAAAGGTTCTGATTTCTTTATTTGTGCTTTTCTGCCATGCTTTTGTGTAGCTCCCTTCTGTATTTCGCAGGATGTTGAATTCTTCAAATTAAGATGCAGTCATTATTGATTTCTGCACTTTTGTTTTTTTGTATTAGTCAAGCACTTAATATACGCTTGATGTTGATAGAGAGAACATGCATTTTTCTCTGAAGAGCTGACTGTGAACAGAGGTCTTGATCCTGAGAATACTGAATTATGCAGGCTCTTTTCTGGGGATGAGTAATCATTTCCCAATAAAAACAAATTCATAAAATGCCACCCAAACAGAAAATAAAAGCCTGTAAATTGTTTACGTGCATTTCCCTTTCTTGAGTTAAATGTTAGTATGGCTGTATATGCTTGCCATACTTGTATATAAAAAGTAAAAAGGCTTGCTTTTAGCTACTGGATGTGGAGAATGGTATGGTTTCATTCTTTTATTTTCCCATTTTGCAGTGATAGCATTACTGTTTTCCTTGTGACTAACAGTATTGAATTCTGCAAATCTATTTATTGGCAAGAAATCTTAGGGAATTCTGTGGCGGTGAACTTTTAGAAATACTGCCACTGTTGTGTTCAGGTCACGTTACCTCCTTTCTCTTCAAAAAAGGGGAGGAGATGTGATGTCAATTGCCTGTATCTATTAGTAAACAACTTCTTATCAAGTTTCTTGAATGCAGTAATTAATGTCACTATGAGTTTTAAAATCTGGCAACCCTGGGTTTTGGAAACATTTTAGAAGTCTCCTAGGCTACAGTTAACAGAACACTTAGAAGATCTTGCTGTCGATCCTAATGTGCACGTAAAAATGTCTAGCCTTGTTCTGAATGTCTTCACTGCATGAGAACAGGTCAGCCCCAGGGAGCAGCGCAGTTGAGCTTCCTTATGTGCACAGTGTACAGAGGCACAGGTACACACTTACCATGGGAAATCTCAGGCAGAAGTAGGGGAGACTCAAATATTTGCTGTAGGGTGACACAGGGATGTGAAAAGCATAAGGTCAAAGGCAGCTCAAGGTATGGAGTCTCAGTTCTGAGTAATGCCAACTAAAGTCTCTTTTGGCATTGCAGCTAAACCGATCTTGTGATGAGCTCTCCTGTTCTCATCATCCCTCATTGCTGAGGTCTCGAAGATCATCCAGTCCCTTGGGGGTGACTTCAGGGGGTAAAGCCAGCAGAAAGCTTGCCTGTATAAGGTTCTTCTGTAGGATTAGCTCCTTGGATGCGTCCTCTGTGGTTTTCCTAGTGCAAGTAATTTTGTCAGCAAAAAGCAAGATAAAGGAAGAGGAAAAGTAACAGTGTGGGAACTTTCCTACTGAAAAAGGTGTTTTAATATCAGACCTTCACCCAAAGCAGTGGATGATCATCACAGGAAGCAGATGACGTTATGTCATGATGCGTGCAGTTGAAAGTGGATGAGTCTGTGTTTCAGATGGATATGATTCTCTCATGCTTTCAGATACTGGCTGAGGTCTCAAGCAAACAATTTTTCCCCTCATTGACTATTTCTCCATATTAAGCAGCAATTATTGAGAATGAGAATGAAAAAAGTATTGTTTTCTCATTGACTGCTGTTACACAGATATTTAGTTTTTTCTCTGGCGAGGAATATTGCAGAAGCAAAACTACGAAGTGTGGAGATTTTAATATGGAGAATTATTAAAAGGCACAATCATTTTCTGTACTTCAGTGTTGCTTGGAATTTACAGGCTTAAAAAAAGAGCTTTCTTTTTAATTAAAGTTAAAGCTTTATTACTCCTAAGTTGATAAGAGCTCAGTATGAAAATATCATTGCTATTCAGAACTACCAGAATCTATTGCAAGTCATTTGTGAATCATCTCTAATTAACAAGGTGCTCTATTATGGAGCTGTCTGAACAATGACAGGCTATTTCATGCAACCATCGAAACTAAAATCTGTTAGCTTAATATTATCTCAATTATTTTTAATATTCTGGAGAAGCTGTTTATGGTTTTTTGCCTTCCAACAAACTCCAAAAAGCAAAGTTACCATTGGAATTTAAAGGCATGAATTTGCCTCCAAAAACTCCAAGAAGGATCGATCTGCAGATCCCCTGAAATATCTGGAAACCAGAGCTGCATGGATTTTGTGTAATCTATCTGTATGATCTTTAGACCTGCTGTTCATTTTCAGCCAAGACGTCATCAGGAAATATGCTAGATTTCAGATGCAGGTGAAAGCAATGACAGAGGCCAAATCATCTACATTTAAGCTAAGAACAAAGTTTTGCAACATGCCAGTGATTTTAAGACATTCAAGATGTCTTCATGATCTCACTGAAGGGAAGTTAGTCAATCCTGGTCATAAGCAGGAGAAAAAGGAAACATACAGCTTGATGTAACCTTAAAACTACCTTAAATAATGCAGGATATACTTTCACAACTTTTATTGCTTATCAAAAATGCATCAAGGTTACAAAAAATAATTCTGCTTCAAAGGCAATTGTTTCGTCTGCTTGTGTTCTATAAGCATTGAGAAAGTAGTGCTGTTATCATTAGTCTCAGTAGCACATGTCAAATTTGGGAGAGGATGTGAAAAACATCTGCTTGTAGGTAGAAAAGGAAATATATAAGTTAAAAAATGGTGCTGACAGAAGCAAAGGATTAAAAATTCATTATAGTGAATGTGTACTAGTCACTATAGCAAGGATTTTAACTATTAGAGGAAGGTAAACTTTTAGACAGCCTTCAAGGGGAGCAGCTAGCACTAGGAATTTAAATAAACTGCATGATGACTTCATGATAACATTAAATGACATTTGTGATGGAATTTGAGAAATTATACATCGAATGATTGGTTGTGGTTATATCCCTCTTCCCTTTAATACTGGTTATCAAATTCACTGAACCCTGTGCAGTGTAGATCTCAGGTCATTCTGTTTCCATATACCTTGTCTGTAAAGGCAGCATTCACTCTACCTGTAGGGATGATGTCTGCTTGTGTAACTCCACATTTGTTCTGCCTCCAACTTTCCTCATTAGTAGAACCAATTGTCTTGGTCCACCACTGGGCTTGTGTGCAACCAGGTAAATGCATAGAATATGAGAGCAATTAGAATGTGTATATGAACTTAGGCCCTGACTAACTTTGCAGTACACATTATGCTCGAATGGCAAAGGTACAAGCCCAAACAAATTTAAAGCTCTCTGTATTTAGGAATCTCATTGTGTCCTATATTTTTGGTAGCAGAGTCTCTGAAAAGATGATGTAGGGCTAGTAATAATTAAAGATAGAATCACTAACATCTCATAATGTACTTAAGTGCTCCATATAATAGCATTAATGCTACAGTTGCATGCAGACATTTGTGAGAGGTGTGTGTTTCTGTGTGCACTTATACACATAGATGTAGCAGAATATGGAAAAGCCTGACAAGAGAAGTATTGGTATTAGCACCTCTGAGTCAATTAAACAGCATGTAACACTGATTTTTTTGCACTATGACTCTGGATTAGTGTTTCTCTCTTCTAGGAATCTTTTTCCTCAGCACATTCTGGGAATCATTTATAGATTCTACTTTTTAAAACATATAATGACATTTCATTATTTCAGGTCTTGTACATTTTTAGCCAGTTCATTTCTGCTGGCCTTATAAAAGAGAAATACGTCAGGATATTTTAAAATGCTCTGTGCATGCTAGAGCTATTCTCTTAACTTCAATTATTATCTAAAACATAGTCTGATGTGGGCTACTCAGCAACTCCAGTTCTTCTGTACCAGGCATGCTGCTTCCAGATCTGGGAAGCTGGTAGCTAATATTGGCACGACTCATCCAAGCAAAGAAGGAGCCACTTATAAGGACATGTTCCTGCCTCCACCACAGGAATACATATTAGGTTGGCACTAACATTTGTACAGCCAGTCAGTGAAAAAGATCAGGGAACTAGTTTAAAGTTCTGGGGTGGGTTTTGGCTCAGTTTTAACTTGGACCTCTTCTCCAGTTTGGTTCATTCTGTGGCTGTGTGAGTAATTGAACCAATAGAGAGGAAGAAGGAAATTGTATCTTGGAGATGGCAGAGCAAGGCCACAAGTTATAGTCTTATGCCAGGACTAGTAATATCACTGTTAAAAGCCAAGATCTTTATCTAAAATTCAACAAAACTTTGTGCAGTCTCCAAACCCATTAATAGCCTTATGAGAAGCAAGTGGCTTTATCTTCATTCCTTCTTCCCATGAAAAATTTAATTCACTTCCAGTTTGCCAGCATCTCTTACATCTACACCCATCTTGCAGCAGGTTAACTGGACAAGGGCATCCCACTGTTTTGTTTTTGTTTTTTTTTTTTTCAATGAAATAAGTTTATCATGTATTTTCATGAGCTCGTAAACCAAGAGACATTAAGATAAGGTGTGATAGAAGACATGCAGTAATAGTGCATAAGTCACCTTTGCTGCGTAAAGGATTTTTTGTCTTTATTTCTGGCCTAGGTGTTGTTACATAGTATGTGTATTTCCCTGAATGCTCTATTCTGTTTTATTTCTCCCTCACCTTCCTTCTTGTGTATTTGGACCTCCTGAATTCCAGAGATATGCAATTAAGCAGTCCTTAAAAATCAGACAGTTGAAATTAATCCTCCCTTTAAATTCAAGTTTAGCTTTTAATATTTTCGCTCACTTGAGTTAAAATGAGGGATAAAAGTAAGAAGAAATGAGCCATGTATGCAAAGAAAAGATCTGAGGTATAGGAAGTGAGAAAGGAGATGAGCAGAGGATAAAATAACAAAAGAAGGAAGAGAAGATATTGCAAATGTTAAGAACATAGTAATACTGCAGTGATTATGTCAAGCAGTTTTGAGTCCACAAAATATTTAGCTGCAATTTATTTGCAGCTTCTGCGGATATTATCTTAATTCCTGCATTACTGTCAGTGCTAGAGAGGAAACTGTTTAGAAGCTGAACAGTAAAGTCTTCCGGTAAATCATGTGTGTTGGCCCACATGAGATTAAATGACGTTTGAATGTTTTATGGACACCTTTTGTAAAGCCAATAATAATAATAAAAAAAAAGAGGTGAAATATACTAGTCTGCTTTTTGTTAAGAGCACCACGACAGAGAAGCTATTCTTTCCCAACAATGTGTCTAGGCTGTCCGTATCTCACCAATCCTAAATCATTCACTGTGCTTTCAAGGGATGCTCTTGTTTGTAAAAAGTATTTTGGATTTTCATCGCAGATTTATTTCTTTCTTTGAGGAAGGAATTACTAACTTCTATACCCTGTGGCTGGGGCCAACTCTGACTCCTGTGTTCAGTCTTAGAGGATGGTGTGTGTGAGTCAGGGCATGGCCTTGTGCCACAGCCACCTCTGCTCCTGGTACACCCTACTCTTCAAGAGTTGCATCTGCTGCCTGAAAGCCAGGCAATGGAGACCATCACACTCCTGAAACACTGCCTTCATTTGGGATGCTGCTCTGCTTTGGGAAGGGCTGTCTGGTTGCATCACAGCTTTCTTGGCTGCCTGCCACTACCAAGCTGCCCTTGAACCCCCTATAATGGAAGGAGGGGAAACCTGGTTACGTGTCTGTGTAGCAATTACGATGTTTGCTTCTCTATCAGAGACAGATGATTCTTTTCTGGGTGTTAAAATTGAACATCCTGCTAATGGGTGGACATGATCATCCACAGGATAAGATTGCGTCTTGGATCTGTAGGGAATAGCAGAGATAGATCCCAATAATGCGTTAGGATTAAAGTACTGCATTTCAGTGAATGTGTGTGTGAATCGCACTTCAGATGTGGCACGCTTTATGGATTTGAGATGTTTTGTGATATTAACGTTAAGCTCACCCTTCGGAGAAAAGTGGCTTCCATAAGATTTTTCATTGGTTCAAAGAAAATCTAAGCATAATCAGTTTCCTGGTGAAGTAATGAATTTAAGAATTGTTTTAAAGCATGTTCCATATTGTTTGGATGCACAGTGGCATATTGTGTTGAGGTGAACTGGCGCACTCGAAAAAATTTTTAAGACATCTTGGCCGCAAGTATTCATTGTACCACATAGGATAATAAGGAGAACACTGGCAGTTCTGTAAGATTTGAATTAGTGTATCTGAGGATAGGAATAAGCAGTTGGACTTGTATTAGATGGTATGGCTTACATAATGGTAGAATTGACTGCACATTTTTATCTTTACTTGAGAAAAAACAGACAAAACAAACTGCCAATTTGGCATTGTACATATGGAAAATAGATTCTTCTTTCAGATGTGTTTGTATTATACAGTGTGCTTCTTTCTATCTGTACCTCATTGAGTTATAGGTTTATTTCAGGATTTGAAAGGTCATACTAAATTCACTGAGATATGTCCAAAGCTTTAGGCAACTTAATAAGTTGTCTTTTCTTTGCCCATTAGATTATCATTAGATTAATCAGGTGTTTGGATATTTCATATTCTGTGTATATCCTTTCAACAATTTTCACACAGTTGTCTGATGAGTAGGAAGACATATACAAGATGTTGACATTTCTTCCAGATTTGTTGAAGCATCAGTTAAGCAGACTCCTCTCCAGTGTGGGCAGGAGCTGTTATGCAAAAAAAGTATGTTCTTCGTGCTACCTGGTGGCTTAGATGAGAGAGATGGCACAACAGTTAAGAGAAGGAGACACTATGCAGCTGAATTTACATAAGGTTGCAGGAGAAGATCATCTAACACATATATGTTGAACGTATTCAAATTATGCCAGCCTTCAACATGGTAATAGCAATCATTGCTAACCCAAAGGGGAGATGCCCATATAGTCTGTCTTGTCTTTATCTAATATGTTTCCACTGAACCACAACACATGTTTTTGGACCCACACTGTCCTTGCTATAAGGAGACTTCATCTTGTTCATTCTTGCGTGTTTGGTCAACTATTGAATAGAGGATATTCTACTTTGGTTCCAAACGAGCTGTCTAAGAATATGCCACCAGAGTTGTGTACTGCTGTGAGGTTATGCATATATATCTCAGGGCATGTGGATGATTTCAAAGTAGCTCAAAAAATTCAGGTTTGATTGCTTCATCAGATGTCTTTAAATCTTAGAGTAGATGCTAACATAGTCATTTTGCTAGTCCTCTTCTTGTGTCCTTCTCTGCTTCTGGTGCTATAAAATCCTGATACAAACATTTTAGCTTTATATAGTAAAGTGGATGGAAGCTGAGTTAAATGCTGGTTTTAGTTTGTTAGTGACAAATGGGACATTGGGCCATACTGTACAAGGTGAATAAGAAATAAGTGTACGGTTTTGTAAATGTCAGACGGAACCTAACAAACTTTCTTGAAATTATTTCTAGAAATTATTATTTTCCATGATTTTTTTTCAGTTTAAAAACTGTATTGGAGAAAAAAAAAAAAAAAAAAGAAAACTGAAGAAACGAGGGAGGAGTGCATCACAGCCCTTCAGACCTTTTTCTTTCCTCGGCTCTTTCGTCTGTAATCTGGATTTAAGAACTGCTGTTATTGTAAGTTAAGACAGGCCTTCAAAATTGATCCAGAAAGTGATAAAAAAGTCCAACAAGAAGGATGTCAAGGCTTAAGATTTTAGGACTATGGATTATTGAACAAATCTCATTCTTGTGGTATCTAACATGGGATATTCACATAGTCTTGATCTTGACTTTTGGTAAGCATTACGTGTCATGTATTTTTGTCCTACTATCTATAATGCCTATCTAGGAAAATTTGCATGTGTTGTTGGTTTATTCTTTTTCAACATTACTCACTGTTAGTCTATTTTTGTAAGAAAAGCTAGCAAGTATGTGCCCTGCCCAAACTGACATTTTGGCTGTGAGTGCATAATAGTGGTCCTTGTGTTTTCCCTGAAACAGCGCTTGTGAATTGGCAGAGTACTCCACCTCCAGTTTATAAATGGAGATTTGGAGCAGAAATGTGGCTAAATGGAAGTGCAGTTGCACACACTTCAGAATCTGAGTCAGAATCTGTATCTCTCTGAGCTGAGAGATGCATCCTTTTGTACAAATCAAGAACCTGATCAGAAAGCAGGTCTTGCTCCTTTCTGGTTAAAAAAATCATGGATTATCTTCATAAGAGATACGACTTACCAGTTGGAAATAGAGTAAAACAATGCAATCCACACCCTCATCCTCATAGACAATCAAGATGTGACTGGTTTGGGGGTTTTTTATTTATTTATTTATTTTTTACACGTACTATAGCTAAATATAGCCAAAGATAGCAAGGTTCTTCTTCAAGGTTATACAAAAACAGTCTGAGATACGGATAGATATTAATTCAGGTTAGTCAGCTGAACTAACAGTGAAGCTTTTTATCTACCTCATTTGTTTTTTCTACCTCCGTATGTAGTTTCATCATCTAACAGAAGGAAAAAGTTTTACCTAACATTTATAATGTAAGTTCTTAAGCTCTGTATGTTCTTTTTTTCAGGATTTCTAGGGTGAACAGGTTTTTTTTCTGCTTAGTGAATTGTCAGTTGGTCTTTTGATGGCTATTAAATGTAAAAATAGGGTTTTAGCAAATGTTCCTTATACTTTCTCCTGTTAGGTGTACAATATCTTCCAGAATCTATCAGGGCAAATTTGTCTATCAGTAGATTTCTAATGAATGCATTCCTTTGTAGAATTGTTCATGGCTAGTCTGAATAAATAGTAAACATATGCTGTGCATAATGAAGTTCTGCCATCCAATTTTGTGTTGTATAATATTCACTAAAAGTAGATATTCATAAATATTCATGTGGTACAATTGTTCATACTTCAGTTACCAAGTAGCATCTTCCTTTCTATAAACATCTAGTTCATTATAGGAGTCTGTTTCTGCTTATTATCCAAAGGTAAGAAAGCAGAATTATATCCTTATCAATCTCCTCCAACTGCATTGGTGTAGGAGCTTGTGCAACATAAATGAGATTGGACACCAAATGCCAAGCAAGACCGATATCAGCCAATAGAGGAAAAGTCTGACATCAATAAAAAGGAAAAAAAGCAATTGAAGCTGACACCTTTCTGGCCAAATTTCAATACAAATTACTAGATGACCTGATCTCCGTCCATGAAACAGACCACAGGAAACTGGCATCTGTGTGGCCATTGATGCTGTTGCACATTGTTATGAGCCTGTAAGTAGCAAAGCACATAACACAGCAGTCAATACAGCACTTGTTACATTTGCTAATTTGATGCTTAAGCAAGCGCTATTACAAGACACTTTTGTGAGGGTTAAAAATGTCTATCATCTGGTGAAAACTCAACCAAATCTTCTTGTCTTGTCATGAAGCTATTATTTATGCAGCAGTCTCAGTTGTCTGTGCACAAATAAGAGCAAGCCATAAGTCTATGTGGTGCAGAGAAGTCTGTGGCCAGGAGTCTGATCCTATTAGATTCCTGCTCATTCACTGGACTTGGGTAGGCAATGTGCATGACTTTGCTTTCTTTCTTCTAAACAGTGATTTTAATTTGCAAAATGGCTAAAAGGATCTGTATCTCTACTGGAAAGTTCTCTTGCACCCTTATCCAGACAACACTGCTGATCACTTGCTTTACCATTGCTGGTAAGAAGCATGTCTGAGCTGGCATATTATTGCCTGTATTTCACATTGCTGGCTGGGCAGTGCATCCTTGTTTTTGAGACAGCACTCCTGTCAAGCAAGCAAGATGCTACACTGGACAAAATATTCAACTAGATTCAGCAGCTGGAAATGCTGGAATACAGCTTGGTGTGCTGATCTAATGAGATCCAAGCCCAGGCATTTCCTGCCTACCATGTTCTGTTTGTTGGGGGGGTTCATTTTCTGGGGTCTTTTCTATTTTTCTTACGTACTTTTGAGGAAGGATAGCCAGTATTACTATGTATGCAAGGAACACAGTATCAATTTGTATGTTTTTACTTTTACAGCAATCTCTTAATTTGCTCAAATAGCAGAACCATTTTGGTTTTGCTCATAAATAGTTGATTCATGTGAATGTTAGAAAGTCCATTTTGGTCACAGGATCTGAAGTACTGTCTGTAAGCAGTATAGAATTTTTTTTCAGTAATTTTACAGTATAGGCCACTGCTTGCGATAGATGTCTTCTGCCCATGCTTCCTTTCAGGCAAACAATTAGCTCATGTTTCTTTGTTTCTTTCAAACTTGACTCATGCAGTGTTGGCTGTTGACATCCTATTGTTTTGGTTCTGCGCAGGTTGCTTTGCTGAATTTGTGAATTTCCCTGGTCTGTGTCATTTAGCTAATTACCACTGCTATTACAGTCCTTTAGTTTTCATGGGATATTATTGTAATACTGTTTAGCTTTTAAAATTGGGAACCTGTGCTGTGAATCTGGCTGACTGGCAGAGCACAGAGGGTCGTTGTTGGTGGTGCAGAGTCCGGTTGGAGGCCTGTAACTAGCGGTGTTCCTCAGGGGTCTGTGCTGGGTCCGGTCTTGTTCGACATCTTCATCAATGACCTTGATGAGGGGAAAATGGCCACCCTCAGCAAGTTTGCTGATGATACGAAGTTGGGTGGATTGGCTGACACGTCTGAAGGCTGTGTTGCCATTCAGCGAGACCTGGACAGGCTGGAGAGCTGGGCAGAAAGAAACCGGATGAGGTTTAACAAAAGCAAGTGTAGAATCTTGCATCTGGGGAGGAATAATTCCATGCACCAGTACAGGCTGGGGGATGACCTGCTGGAGGGGAGCTCTGCAGAGAGGGACCTGGGTGTCCTGGTAGATGACAGGTTGGCCATGAGCCAGCAGTGTGCCCTTGTGGCCAAAAAGGCCAATGGCATCCTGGGGTGCATTAAAAAGAGCGTGGCCAGCAGGTCGAGGGAGGTGATCCTCCCCCTCTACTCTGCCCTGGTAAGACCTTATCTGGAGTACTGCGTCCAGTTCTGGGCTCCCCACTACAGAAAAGACAAGGATCTCTTGGAAAGAGTCCAGCGGAGGGCCACAAAGATGGTGAAGGGCCTGGAGCATCTCCCCTATGAAGAAAGGCTGAGTGAACTGGGTCTGTTCAGCCTTGAGAAAAGAAGACTGAGAAGGGGACCTGATCCAGGTCTATAAATATCTGAGGTTTGGGGGGCAGAATGGTGAGGCCAGACTGTTTTCAGTGGTGAGTGGAGACAGGACAAGGGGAAGTGGCCGGAAACTGCAGCATAGGAAGTTCCACACAAACATGCGCAAGAACTTCTTTACAGTGAGGGTGACGGAGCACTGGAACAGGCTGCCCAGGGAGGTGGTGGAGTCTCCTTCTCTGGAGATGTTCAAGACCTGCCTGGATGCCTACCTGTGCGACCTGCTGTAGGGAACCTGCTTTGGCAGGGGGGTTGGACTCGATGATCTCTGGAGGTCCCTTCCAACCCCTACAATTCTGTGATTCTGTGATATCCAATTTCTAGTGGCTTGTCTTGGAGAATTTGTCTGGAATGCTGGGCCTGGATTTCTTTTGTTTGGTTCTTTAAGCTTTTTTTCCAATTGAAGACTTTATTTTTGAATTTTGGTCACTGGTAACTGCCAAAGTCTTGTATTTATTTATTTTGTGCTACAACAAATACAATAATATTTTCAATAATATAATAATATATAATTTAATTATATATTACAATATAGTATATAATACATTAAATTTCATATAATGTAAATATGAATAATAATTATTATTAATAACAAACAATATAAATATATAAATTATATATAATATATATAATTTAATAATATAATTCAGAATACACAGAGCATTACTGCTTGATACCACTGCATCATATGCTCCAACTTCTCTACCAGATTTATTGTTTATTCTTGTCTTAAAGTGACATTTTCAGTGACTGTTTTTCAAGCAGTTCATCAGCAGTTAAGATTGCTCAAAGGAGAGCTGATAATAATTTATGGCCATGAATTTTTAAGTGCAGTGAATTTTTCAAGTTGCTGGTTGATCTGGCAATTGTATGTTTATAAATATATTGATGAATATTCTATTTTAATCAGATTAGTTTTTTGACTTGCACCTTTTCTGCTAGAGTCATTGGGGAAAAATGTGTATTATTCCATTAGCTGACAGTTTGAGACTTTTTTTTTTTAAACCTCTTCACGTTTTTTGTTTTGAAGCAAAGCTAAATTCCATGTCTTGGTAGCATACTATGTGAAGGCAACAGGAGAAGAATTTGCTTTTCAAATCTGTTGTGTTTAGTTTACATGCTCATGTATCTTCTTTGATTTCTGTATTTGTACTCTTTCTTCAGTTAGTTTTTGCAACTCAGTTTCTTGTACTGTTTATAGCTGGAAGCGACTGCTGAGTGCATCTCTCTTGTTCCGTAGGTAAAGACTAACGTCCTGGCACTGATGATGATTATTTGTCCTTTTATAGATAATCCCTAAGCACCTGGTTGGAAGAGGCATGAGAAAGCAGGCAGATAATGTCTACTTCCAAGCCTGCACTTATGTCTCAGCAGGGATGTGAGAAGAGATTTGCTCCCAACCTGGGCATGCTGTATGTGTTGCAGTGTAACTTTTAGTATCAAGCAACAGCTTCTACTCATTGACTGTATACTAGCAGATCATCGTAACCATTTTTTTGGGTGGTACAGAACAAAATTCTGAATGTAATAAATGGCTGCATAATCTCAGATGTTTTGATGCATCTAATGGTGACAATGTGTACTTGTATGTTAAAGCACTGTGTGCATCACGGGAAGTGAAGGCTGTGATAAACCTGCTAGCATAGGTAGTAGCAACCTCTCAGCTACTACTGTTTTTCTGTTATATAGGACAGTTGTGTATGTTTGGAGATGAGAAATGATATTCTCTGCATGATGCTGGTGTCCTAGTGGGCCTCTGTTGTGTATCTGATGGGCAGGAAGCTACCCTGATCTTGTCCGATTGCTGTTTATAAAGCTGGAATGTCTTATCAAAATGAGAATGTGTGGCTCTGAAAAGCCTTTGTCAGTATGAAAGCACGGCTGAGTGAGGATGCTCCTTCTGCAGGCAGAGGGCAGGGCACAGACAGAGAGGTCCTGGTGAGGACCCATGAGAGAGTCAGGGAGTGCCTCAGGCCCTTGCACCACTCAGTGCAGCTGCAATTCAGTCACCACGTGAGGGATGCAGCATAAACTGCATCAGTTAATAATTTTGGTGCTGATGCAGCTCTACCAACAAAATTGCTTTTTACCTGCTTATTGCTTTTGGAAAGGGTTTTTAGTGTACTTGTAAGTAGCTTAATTTCTGCTGGACTAGCTGCCTTTACTCTGTTTAGCCAGAAGCCGGCACAGCTGTCATGGTAAAGGTCTTCTTGGTTTGGCTTAGCACACACTGGGGCTGTACCGAACAGCAGCACTGAAAGATGCGCTCTTGTTGCCAAAAGAGAATTAGAGAAGCAGTCAGGAGGCATCAAATAGAGAAAGGGGCAAAGTAGATCGCTACTCTGCTACATGTGCTGTACTGCAGTTATCTTAGGTGGGGGGAGGCAGCAGTGATCAGGGCACAGAGGAGTCAGAGGCTACAGAAAATTGCAGGCTGGAGGTAGTCATTCCAACCTGACCTCCTTCTTGGGGAAACCGTAAATGCCAAACTATTCATTTACTTGTTTCTACTTTCTTGCTTTTCCAGGTACATAGATGACAGTGAGCTCTAAACAAAAGAGAGGGACAGAGCCTGTGAACAAAGCAGGTAGTGACAGGCACAGCCAGCCAGCACGGTTCACAGCAGAGCCCAGACATGCAATTAAAGCAAAATCCAACCCTACTTAGAGCAGATCGACTGGAGTAGTATTGTCATTTAACCTCTGACAGCTTTCTCAGGCTGTAGTGGTGTCAGCTCTCTCTGGGCTTATTTATCTCAGTCATTAATAAGTCATTAGAGCCATTCAATTTCCATATGGGGATATGAGAGAAAGGCATGTCTGGGTGCTCCTTGCTAGTCAGAAAAAAAAAGGCTGCCAAGGATGAGGAGCCCGAGCTGTGCACAGCAGGCAGAGATAGCTCTTTGGTCTCTGGATCACACTCAGATTCATTAGTTTCTGAATAAAAGCTGAAAAATGCTTTTATATGGGGGAGGAGATGCGGGTAGCTGTAAGTCTGCATGCTTCCAGTATATAGTGAGCAGCTCAGAGCTGCAGCCTGTAAATAGATGCACATATTTAACCTCTGAGAAGGGCTGTAGCTGTCTGCTGGAGTACAATAAGAATAGTAATACTTACCATTTAGAGTGTGCTTTCTATTTTCAGAGCTGTGCCAGCATTAGGTATTTTAATGTAGCCTGGTGGGTAATCTAAGCTGGTGGGTCATGATAAGCTTTCTGATTTCAGAGTGGGGGAAGCACATCTGAGCAAGTCCCCTGAGTGAGAGGAGGCTGAGACCCTCCCTGTTCCGACTGCAGGTTCATGGCGTCCTCAGCCCTCTCCCGGGAGAGGCTCTGGTGCGGGAGCTCGTCTCTCACATCTGACCACTGGAGCCCTCAGTAATTATAGCGGCATTGAAATTCCGGGCTAAAAACAGAAGTGTAGCATGTGCCTGTTCCCCATGTGATTCAGAAACCAGGAAATCGAAGGAGTCTGGCAGAGAGGAGAGGAGCGCGAAGCCATAGACACATCTCGTATTTGTTTCAAACCTGCTACGCCGGGAACTCGGAGCTGTCATCTACTGGAGCTGATTATGCATGCAGCAGCAGCGGAGCCTGATTGGGCGTAGTAGGACCTAAGGCGAGGGGGAGAGGGAGTGGGGAGAGAGTTGGGCTTGCAGCACCGAAATGTAAACAGTGCGAAGGCAGACGGAGCAAAACGCCGGTGGGCGCCGAGCCGCTCACCTCTCGCCCATTGCCCTCCGGGCTGGATGAGCAGGAGCAGGCACGGCGGGCATCTCCTGCCTGTGGATATCCATCGGGGCAGTCGGGATGCGCTAGCTTTCTCCAGCGCTGCAGCTCCGCCGTGCTCCGCACCGGAGCTCGGACGGGGCAATGGACATGAACATGAAGAAGTTCACGGTGCGGCGGTTCTTTTCTGTGTATCTCCGCAAGAAGTCTCGGTCGAAGAGCTCAAGCCTAAGTAGATTTGAGGTAAAATCCGCGTTAACTTGTTATACGCAGCGAATACCGTTACGTGCTGCTGACAGAGATGAGAGAGAATGCCTGCGTTTGCTGCTGACATGGTAAATAGTTAGAGGTGGTCTTTCCCTAGAGCTGCTGATGCTCACACCTGACGTTCTTTGTTTCCGTGTAATTCAGGGCTTTTCCTTGGGAGCCTTCAGTATGTTGCATAATATATTTAGTGCGTTGCTAAGGATCCTTTTATCAGCCTGGCACAGGGGGAGGGAGCTGATTCAGGACATCATGAAGTTGTGGGAAATACTTACGGATTCACTTAAATTAGCACAGATGGCACCATGACTTGCAATAGCCTCATATTTTAATCTTCCTCCCCTGCAAACGTATCATTACTTCTCAGTGCTAGATTTCCAAATAATCCATTTGCTAGTGTCTTGCATATCTATTGTATGCAACGTAGAGATTTTCTTGCTTATTTTTCCATTGATTCTGGTGCTTACACAGATTCTTGCATTCATCTTCTCTTCATGCATCCTGTTTCTTTCTTTCTTTTTTTTTTTTTTTTTAATAATTTATTTATTTTACTGTAAGAAGTTGTGTTCTTCAGAAGCAGGGGAGCAATGTCAAATTAAACCTAAAAAGGTTTGGCAGCATCAGGAGATAAAAAGCAGTTCAGGTCAGAGTTATTGGTAGATAGGAATGTGTGAATGGGGGAGAAGCAGGATTTCTGCCTCCCTTCCTTGGACCATTGTTCTTCAGCCCTATATTTGGAGCTGCGAACAGTCAGCAGGAAGTGAGATCAATCGAATAAATGTCAGTTTTATTTATGTTGTTCACTTTATCATTGCAGATAATCTGCAACCTCTGCATTTAAAATAAAGGTGGATGAGGCCTGATTCTCCTCTGGCACACATTTGTTTTACACTGGTGTACTTCAGCTGACCTCCAAGGAGTTACTCTGATTTGCACCGGTGTTCCCAGGAGGAGGATTAGTCTCATGCTGTGCGAATACATTTTAAAATGTTACTCCCTTAGTGTCCTATTTAAAGCAGTAGGTAATTGTCTAGACAAAGTTCTTCATATGTCATTGCTTAAGCAGGACAGGAAAAAAAGCTGAGTTTGAGGCTGATCTTTTATTCTTAACTCTTTAAAATCAGTTTCCTTGAAAAACAATTGGGTAAGATGTATCAAACTTTGTTTCATTCGTTGGGAAGTCACTCTATATATTTAAAACAAACAAATAAATGAAAGCTGCCATCAGTTGATCAAGCTCCCTCCTTTCACCAACCCCAAGTGATTAAGGAAAAAGGGTTCTGAGCCCCAAATTGCAAAGTCTATGCTGACAGAGATATTCCTTGTAATGCATTATAAATTCACCAGGGTCGTGCTGCAGCAGAGCCAACAGAAAGTAGAGTTTCTGAGTTGCATGAAGGAGTTCTCCTGTGACAGCTGAGGCTGCCAGTGCCAGAGTGCGATGCTGGGAGGGGAGGATAGGTTTTTGATACAGTGAAGTCCTACTAGATTTCATAGCTTGTCATTCGACAATGCCACAGTTTGAGAGAAACAGATTTCACCATGCTGAATATTTAACTTGCTGAATAATTGATATTCAATAATTCAGTATCTATGGTATTGTTTTTCCTTAGGTGGGTCGTCCTACATCAAATTTATTTTCTAATCTTAAATAATTTTTAAGTAAGTTGCTTTGAGAAGCATCCTGATATGTACCCTGCTGCACATGTAAGTTCAGAACATTGCATTCACTTCTCCCCTCACTCCCTTGACTTGGCAGTAATAACCAACTTTATGCAAAGTAACTCAGTGTTATAAAGCAACAGGGAATAGGGATTGTTCCAACCAGGAAGAAAAAGCAATTCATGAAATCTCTTCTGCTATTTTAAGTGTGAAAATCATCAGAGACATTCCTACTTAGAGGGGGAAAAACAAAGCATGAACATCAAGCCTCCTCAGGGATTTCTATTCCGGAGTACTTTTGTGTTTAAATTTGCAGCTGTGGGCTAATCAGTGTTGTACAGCCAAATAGAAAGTGCAAAGAAGTCTACTGGTAGAAAGATCTTGAGAAGTCATAATATTCTTCATCCTAATCGGTGGATATTTTACAGAGGCAGTAAAAAGGCATGGGTGGTTACCTCATGAAGTGAGTGAAATAAAAGGAAGAAATTTGGAGAGAACTCACGTGACATTGCTTTGCTTAGCTAATATACCAGGAGGAAGATACGTGTTGGTAGATGATGTCTGAAATTTAAATTTTAATGCTGTTTCTAAGTTGTGGAGGATTTTCTTTCAGTGTTCTTTTTGAAGGTTGATGAAAGGGGCTGAAGGCTTTAGGATAAATATTCCTGGATTCAATCAGTTCAAATTTTAAAAATACCACTGTAAGAATAGGTTCAAAATAATGTAACATCAGTTGTTAAAATAATAGGATTGGTTAATTTTTCTGCTGTAGTATTTTGCTTTAAATTGAGTTGCAATGAGCTTCATAACTCAGAGAACATGGATATAAAAGTAGAAAATGACTTGGCAAATCACAACTTGTAGTTTGACCTTTCCTTAGTCATTTCATATGCCAATATAATTGCTGTATCTGATACAACAAGATCATTGCCCTGCGTAGATGGCTGTTTCACACAGTTCTGCTAAAGAAGGCAGAGCACCCTGATGAAGAAGATATTGCAAGGATTTTTGTTTCATCTTGCCTAAAATGTATGCCATTTTTATTGTTCTGGGAAAACTTGGCTGAAATTTGAACTTCTTTGGCTGCACTTTCAGGTTTCAGTTTGTTATTTTTCAATATGGCCTGCATTGCCCTTCATTTATAAGGCATCTAGTGATGTAATTTTATTAAATCCACAGAGCCAAGTTCTGCCCTTCTGTGTGCACACAATTCTTATTGAAGTCAGCTGAAAATCCAGTGAAGTCAATGGGAACTGCATGTGTGCATCCGAGAGAGAAGGGCTTTGTTTATGGTTCTTGCTGAGTGTTGATGAACGTGAATATGAAACCGCCAGGAGAAAGTACACACAGCATGGCTGTACTAAAGACTTTGAACCTCAGTAGAATGCATCTTACGGCAGTGAGCAATATTCCTTCATTTATAAATTGAAAGTTAACTATGCCATTTCAATAAGCTAGAGAAAAATCTAAGCATGCAAATAATTTGATTATATTTATTCCAGTATGCAGAAGCCTTTCTTGCTTTTTTTTATTGTTATTTTTACTTCACTTATTTTTAAGGAAATGCCCAATTAAGCATTGCCATTGATGCTTTTCATAGATTTTTTTTTACTTTTGCTCTGCTTGTGTATTTTCAAATCTTTATTCTTTAATGCTTTCAATTCTTGTTTTGTCTTACTGCTAATGGCGGATCTAAATTCTACTTGGTGTATGTACGGGGCTTAAAGTCCACCAGAGCTTCAAATTAATTTGAAGCCTAGTGTCTGTCATCATAGCCACCTGCAAGAGGTGAGACCTCTAGTTGGTGACTGGAATGTGGTCCTCCTTGGGTTCCAAAGCTGTTGTGTAAGGAGTTGACACGACTATGAAGTCAGGTAAGGAGTAGTACAGCAGGACTGGCACTGGATTTATAATACTGTTATGAGAGATTTTCAGTTCTTGCCTTCTTGAATTTTGATTTCCCACTGCCTTAAGTTCCGGCAGCTTTAGGAAAGCATTCAGTAAAACTGAACTAGACGTCTCTGTTTGAACACTGGGCTGGAACAATAGTTCCCTTGCAAGCACTTGTGAACTCTTCTACACTTGTCCAGCAATATCATTCTTTATCAGTAGTGCCTCTTTTATTCTGCCTTCTCTTTTTTGCTTTTATAGATAACCGTCTTTCAGTCAAGTGCTAGAAAGAGGCAAGCTTAAAGAACAAAGATGAGAATTAGCAGCCCAAGATGAACTATGCAAGTTGCAAGTCCTGAAGTGGCTTTAGGACTTTTTTTTCTTGGTAATTATAATCTCTGCAATGCGTGTCCTTGCTACAGAAGTTATCAGGGCCATTGTAGTCTGATTTCCCCAGCTGCAGACGAGACTTTTATGAGGAAATGTTGCAATTCTTGTAATCTTGCATTGCCTGGCTAGGGGGAGGGAGAGCAAGGCAGGGGAATTGAGAGCTTGTTATCCATCAAATAGAGTCACTTTGAGGAACCAGGAAATCTTACTTTGGAATTCATTTTTATGACTTGCTGTGTCCTTACAGACAGACAGATCTCTGTTCCTCATGCTCTCCATTTGTAAGATAGAAATGATGATGACTGTCCAAATTCTTTAGCATAAGGCTACCTACTTAAATTGGGTTTTGTAGTAAGAGTGCACATTAATAAGAGTGCACATTGGTCTACATGTAATGAAGAAATGGCGCCATTTCAAATGAACAATATGTTGTACATCAGACCTGCTATGTGTTCCTCCCACCAAGTCTCAAATTAACGAAGCTGAGCTGCAGAAAAGGAAAATTAAACAGGAAGATTATAGAAAAATAGAGATTCAGGTTGGACATTAGGAAAAATTTCTTCTCAGTAAAAGTGATCAGGCATTAAAATGAGCTGCCCGTGGAGGTGGTGGAGTTGCTGTCCCTGAAGGCATTCGAGAAATGTTTAGAAGTTGTATGGAGGGATGTGGTTTAGTGGGAAATACAGGTGGTAGGTGGATGGTTGGGCTGGTTGATCTTAGAGGTTTTTTCCAACCTTGGTGATTCTATGATTCTATGACTTTCAAGCACATGACCCTGTGCCAGTATAAGCAGCATTGTTTGCATATGAAGGAAAGGAAGACCTTTTTCTAATGGCCTCTTTATTTCGAAGGACCCTATCTTGTCAAAGACCGATTTAGATTGTTACTTTATGCTCCATTTCCACCATGTAAGAGTCTGCATGATGTCTTGATCTGATGGTATTTGGCATGCAGTCCAGAAATGATGAATCCTGTCCATGGACTCTGTCACATTGATTCTGATATGTCACATGATTGAATACAGACTCCATTCACACAGCCAAGGTCTACGTCTGTTTGGACATAGAGCAGGGGTCTGATTTCCTTGTAACACTAGATGTCTTCATTTGATTGTGAAACGGATCCTGTATGATCAGCTGATAGACTGTGTGCTTGCATGCCTTATGTGGCTGGTGGTAACAGAGCAGTATGGTGAGCACGTGTTGGGTTCTGACCATGAACATGTGACAAAATGAATGAAAAGGGGAAGCCAGTGCCTCAACGCTGTGTCTTTGTGGCAGATAATGCCTGGAATATGTGGGCATGGATGTTCAGGAGGACAAGAATCTGAACCTGCTGAACAGGTTGGAAGTAGTAGCTGAGCCCTTGCCTAGCAGTAATTTAGAGTAAATTGATTTTATGCAAGTGGAAAGTGTATAATTTTGTTTTAGATTTTACCTCTCAACTTTATGTCCTGTCTGACCCTGTAGCACAAAAAGTCTATTTCAGAGAACTGAATTCTCCTGTGCTTATTTTTTATTATCAGTTACATTTGAATTGTCTTTTTTTCTGCTAGTTTCAGGAGAAGATTAGTTTTTTATGTGCTTTTTGCATTTGTGTTCTCACAGGGAACTGGAAAAGCCTGGCAAGTAAAATAGAAATCTGAACAAAAAAACCCTTATGTTTATTTACCAGCTTCTACCACTAGAAGTAGAACTACTTCTAATCTAAATATTTGCTAGCCCTTTTTTTTGTTCTCCTAGCAAGAGTTGTAGGACCCCATTTTGTGATGATTCTGTAAAAGTATTTGATGTTAAGAATGACCCACTGTACTGCAGTGAAAGCAGCAATTAGTACTGCAGTCAAAAGTGTGTGTGATGCCATCAGCTCTTACCAGTTATGTTTTTGCTTCATGAAGAACAAGTCGTGGGAGATGGGAAAGAACTGAAACATCAAATCCACCTTCTAACTTCTTGACTGATGATGTGTAAGGAAGCAAGCAGTGCATGTATTCTGGGTCTTTGCAGACAGCTGTCATTCACAGAAAGGGAAGTACTTGCCAGACTAGTGGTTTAGGATGTGAACTCCCTCACCAGCGGCATGCAAGGCATGGCTTTGGAGGACTGAAGGAAACTATGTGAGGGGAATTAGCTGTGAAATCTCTCTCACTGCATCTCATGGTGTATCAATACTTGTAATCAATACAATTATAGGATGTCTTGGGTTGGAACAGACGTTAAAGGCCATCCAGTTCCAACCTGCTGCTGTAGTCAAAGCTGCCACCCACCAGATCAGGCTGCCCAGGGCCCCATTGCCCCATCCAGCCTGGTTTTGAATATCGCCAGAGATGGGGCATCCACAACATCTCTGGGCAACTTGTGCCAGTGTCTCACCACCCTCTGAGTGAAAAAAAAAAAAAAAAAAAAAAAAAAAAAAAAAAAATGCTGCTAGCATCTAATCTAATGTCAGAATAAAGTTGTCTGAACTCTTTGCCATTGTTTTGAGAGCTATTATGCATTTTAGAGTTTGAACAGTGTTATAGTTTGTTTAGCTTAAGCAAGCATCTGCTGCCTGTGGATTGATGTTATGTGTGGTCAGTTAGGCATGAAAGGACCCCTACTCCTTGGTAAAAAGTGTTCCTCTGGAACTGTTGCCTGCTGGGACAGCAGCCTAGTGGCTGCCAATAAGGCAACTGGAGATTGTTTAACTGCCCTTAACCTTTATTCCTTTTTCTTTGCTGTGGTACCTGTACCATGTCTGTAGAACTGGGTGATCTAGGCTGTGTTTAATTTGCCTAAACTGTTTGAAAATACTGCCAACATCAGCATTTTGGCAGAACTGCTTTCACGGTAGGATACAGGAGAGCCTTGAGTCCTCCTCTAGCTGAACCCAGCAGTCTGCACAGACTTCTGTGTGCAGTGTACAGTGAATGAACAAGGTGGTCACAGTGAGAACTGTGTATTACAGAATGTGCTTTAAGACTGAGCCTTTTTGGAAGTGATAACACTGGCAAAAAAGATTTGTTCTTGGCATTTATCAATCCTGCCCATCCCGGAAGCTGGTACTTCAGTCCAACACTTTGACAGAAAAATAACCACTCTGACTGTTCATTAAGAGGCCCACACATTATATAATTTATACGCAAATTGGCAAGAACTGATAGAAGGCATGAAAAAAAGCATCTGTAAGATGCATATGATTACATAAGTAATTTTGCTGAAAAATAGGTAAAAAGCCTGGGTGAATATTTGCTTTTCTCATGGAGTTTTTTTTTCCTTTAGTGGAAATGACTGTTGTTTTACTAGTGAGTAACAAAGAAAATCCTGAAGCTATTCAAGTCTTCTCCACTTCCACACTGAGAGCAACTCACAGACAAATACTGTCACTTTGGCAGATGTTTGTCTCTAACCTCTGCATCAGCATGTCTCCATGCCTGCCTTTCCTGCACAAGACAATGTCAGTCTGTGACTAGAAAATGCCTGGGACTGCAAGTGAATGTTGTAATTGTGTACATCTTAAAGTCATCTGTCTAAATATGTTAAAACCTGTTTACTTGCTAGTCTACACAATACCTACTTTAATTCTATATGATTATGCATTGCAGTTCTAAGTAAACTGTGATTTGAAAGCAAGGCTTTATATTAGATTATTTCTATGAGGCAGTTCAAGACCATTTCATGTAACTAAACTTGAATTTTTGTACTAAGTGTGTGCAGATGTTAAATAGTACATGTTTCAGAGTTTTTTTTTTTTTTTTAAATAATATTCCATTATGTTGAAAAGACCTGAGGATTTTCCCTGGCAAGTAAAATCACTGGTCTTTTGAAATGAACTCAACATTTCACTAAATCAGTACTATCAGCATATGGAGATAGCGTTTTACTTACCTACTTCCCTCAGTTTCACCAGTGTAATTATAGCAGTGCCCAGGGGTTTTCTTTTTCTTTCTTGCTGTTGTCAGTGCCACTGATGCTACAGCACCCTGCCTTGCACGGTAGAGCAATTCAGTCTGTATTCACTTTTCTATGATAACCATGTACTGAAAAAAAAAACCCATCTATGGTATTTATTGCCTGATAGTGTGAAATGATTTTATCAGCACTTTTAACAGCACTCTCAACAACAGGTGTGTGTAATCTTGCAGGCAAATTTATCTATATTTCCTAGTTCGGAAAATCCACGTGGGACCTTAGGTTCTAAGGACATTAGTCCTCATTAGCAGTAATGAGGACTGTTGCTTCTATCCAAGACATGTACTACCTGTAGTCAGCGGGAAGGCAGTAATTTTCTTCTGATTGACTTTTTGAAAATATTCTTTCAGAATACCAGCATAAAGTTCACAGGCCAAATTAATTTATACAATTGATACCATTCTACTAAGGGGGGTAAATATACTTAGAAAAATCATGGGGATGATTTTTCCAGCTACTTGTTCTTTTCCTGCATGGCTTAAGCTTTTACTCATTCTGTAACAGGCTTATAAAACAAGCCACAACAGCCATTTGATTTATACTTGTATTTAAAGAAATGCTATAACAGGTAGACATCTGTAAAATTATAGCAGTTGTTCTTTGATAGCTTTCTTTTTATTCAGGGTTTTCCCCTAGAGTTGTAAGGAAGTTCTTAAGTTTTGGGCACAGTATCTCCATCTCTCTCATAATGCATGTTCAAATCAGTGGATTAAAAATGTAACCATTTCTAATACTATCTTGGACATTTCAAAAACAGCTTTTTGAAGAGCTTTATTTACAAAAAATAGGTCGGTCTTTTGATTCCTCTCTTTACCACTTCTTGTCTTATTTATGTCTATTTTTTTTCCCCTGCTTCTTCTTTAGTGCATATCCATTCCTCCCCATTGTTTTCCCCATGCACAAATATTGGTGATTATAATCCACCTCTAGGGAACTGTGGGCATGCTAAACAAAATTTAATGTGCTATACGGGCCACAGCCAAAAGAAAGCTTGCCCTTTTCCCTTTGCTTTTTAAATTCTTTTGCTAGTGTGACATTTGTTGGGATTGAGACAGAAAGAAGAACAGCGTGGTACTCCTTGGAGTACTACTATAGTCTGCAAGCACTTCTTTATTGTTCTGGTGACCAGAATGTTGTCACTGCCTGGGTATTTGTATCATCTCTTCTGGGAGGCATATCAACTCCAGTTTCCATCTTCTAGTTACTGAGGAGGAGAAAGTAAGGCATTTTGCCTTCCTTTTATATGATTCTTTCCTCTTGTCTTAAGGCTTTGCTTCCCTATTGTAAGAAAAAGTTGAGGACTTGGACATACTGTGCACTGATATGGAGACTCCCATGACTGAACTACAGAAATGTGGAGTCCCACACACAGAATACATACCCTAAATTGTGGGCTCCTGGTATTGCTGAAACTCTCATTTTGCCTTCTCAGATGTTTCCTCTGTAAGGTAGCCATTTCATTTTTTTCCCTTCTTCCAGTCATTCATCTGATTCAGCTGTTTTTTAATTTATGCTTTGGAATCAGGCAATGGGAATCACATATTTTTACTTTTCTTGCACTGACTCTGTTTTGGTTCTTCCCACCCTCAATTTAGTGAGGTAACTTGAGGGTCATCAGTGAAAACAAAGCTTTGTGAGGGAAAGTGCTGAATCAGAGGACGCACTCAGCTGACTCTGGACAACGGCCAGACAGATCCAAAGCAAATCCCAAATACAGTGGGATACATATCTCAAATGTTGTTCTTATATGTGTAGTCTTTAACCTATTTCTTTTCAAATGGCTCTACATTCTGACTCTGTGTAGCCAGAGCTCCTAGTGAGCCCACTTACAGCGCAGGCTCCGAATGTGTTGGTGAGGGTTTCATACCAATGACTTAACTCAGCTTCCAACTGAGCACGAGCATGAACATCTATCTGGGATTTTAGCTCTATACAGTACCATTTTTCACAGCAACATACTTAGTTTTTAAAGCAATTTCACTATGGTATCTACAGTAGCTATCTGCATTACCATTTTGCTTTTAATGTCGACCTTTTCCTCTGGTATTCACCCTCTAGATTTTCTTTTGAACTTTGAATGAAAAACCTCAAAGTGAAAATCAGCTTTGGTCAATTGTCATTTCAAATACATGAATTCATGCAGAGCCTGATGGCTTTGCATGGCTTATGCACAGTCATCATCATCCATTTCAACTGGAAGACATAAGCCTGTCCATCATGGGAATTTCATTACAGATTTTGAAGAAACCTGCGTTAGTTTATATAATCATGATTTAGAAAAACAAAAAACAACACAAACTTCTATTTATAGTACGGTATCCTGGTGACTAAGGGCTACTACTCTTTTTAAATTTGCTATGCTTTAAAGCCTAAGACTCTCACAGTGCACACCCACCCAATTCAAAGCAAAATGAAAAGAAAATTCAAATTGCTGGTTTTGTTTGTTTTTGGAATCAGATCTGAATAGGAAGAAAACTTGTATTACTTTCATTGTGACACTAAACGTTACCAGAGCAGTGGTGGTGCTTATACAATGGTATTCATTCCTCCTTGACAACACCTGAGGTCTATCAGAATGCATGGGCAGTCTACCATTATTGTAACTACTCTCCAGCTCCAGCGCACCTGTCACTTGGTGACATCAAGCTGCTTGTGAAAACTACACAAAATAAATATTGCCTTTTGACTTTATGTGGGTCTTTTAAGTGGAAATTGGCAAGCTAATTCTGATTGAGTTGTATGTTGGAGATATTAACAAATCTGCATCTGAAATCATATGTTCTCTACATATTGCTTCTATCTTGAGATTGTTAAATCTGGAAGTCTATTCATGTAAAGATTTCATCTACTTTTTTTGTTAAGTACAGTGCAAGGAAGTGGATTTAGAGCTTCTGAAGTTCCTGGTACACAAAAGGAGACCCATTCGACTGCATGCAAACTGAAATGTCAGATATTTGTATTGTTTCTCATTTACTTTTCTGAGACAGTAGTCTGTCCATATGCTCTCTGTAGGTTATCTGAAGGGAGTTGCCTGTATGTGAGCACAGGAAATTACTGCAAATCTGAATTGTCGACTTAGATCCATTTTTAGCCAAGTGTTCTAAAGAAAATAAACTTTATACTTTTTTTTTTTTGTCTTTTCCACCCTATTGTCCGTTTGCCTTTGAACCATTCTGCATTTAACAGATGTAGACAGAAGTACAGCGTTACTAAGGACACAATGTTCATATAAGATTCATGAAAATAGGCAGTAGATCCTGCTAGTTCCATGAAAGAGTGAGGAGAAGTAAGAGTGGAAATGTACAATTTGGCCACTAAAGAAGCCATGCAGAAGGGAAGATGGCAGAGGAGAGATGAGAATGTTATAAGAAACTGGGCTTCCTCATTATGCTGTTTACAAATAGTTTCTATGCTTCAAGGTCAGGAAGCAAGCTAGGATTATCTGTGAGGAGCATGTTTGGATTTGCTGCAGAAACAAGTGGATTAGTCTATTTACCTGTATAAATATTTAGGCTTAGAAATACTTATATCATAAAATTATTTATCTTAATAGGGCCTTTTAGTAATGCTCTCCTATAATACAAAATAAGCAGGCTCTTTCTTTTTAGCTTTCCCGGTTCTAATCTAATTGTTGAGGTAGAAGAAGTGATAAGCAGCAGTATTTTGTCAAGGTTATTGAGATGTTTTGAGGTAAGCAGTGTGCAATATGGTGTGAGGTTGGTTGTTTTCTGGAATCCGGGAATCATCTTTATGTTGAAGCATTAAGGTTGCTTGTTTTGAGCCATTTATAGTATGGAGCAATGGGGGGGGAAAAGAGGCATCTTAATATAGTATAATGAGAAAAGGATTTACAGAACTTAATATAAAATGACTGACTTATCAATAGAATTATTATAACAATTCTATAAATGTAAACAGAAGCATAAGCTGCTAAAGAAAGAATATATTGGGGAAAAAACATAATGCATTATCTCACTAGATTTTAGAACACTTAATACAGAATTATAATTGAACACAAGCTTTTGCTTGAAACAACCTGTCTTGCTTGCTGATGATGACATGAATAATTCATTTATCTAAATAAAAGTGGATATTTAGATGTCTAGTAAGAGAGACTGTACAACAGTGAGTCCTCAGGCTCTCTGGAGCAAACAAGCCTGGGAAGTATATTAGAATATTGGTTTGTTTTTTTTTTTACTTGTTCTGACTTTGCAGTGATTATTACAATGTGTTATTTCAAACTTCTGTTGGACAGGGCTATACTTACACATGACCAGGTTGTTTAGACAGTTTGATGTCTCATTTTCATGCTGAAAAATCATGTGGGTCAACATAGAGAATTTTGACGTTTTTCTGATAGTTGTGTCAAGAGCAAGGCAAGATTTCTGTGTGGTTACACTGTAGAAATTCTAATTTTTTTCAGTCAAGCCCTGATTGTATAACTGTGTCCCACAACTTGGAATTAAAACTGACCTGTTTTGTACTGTCTCCTTACTCTCTGCCTCTGAATTGCAGATGAGATATTTATGTGTACAGGAGAGACAGAGAGTAACGTGGGCTTTACACTAACCAACAGGCACATCCTGTTGCCAGACACTATTCGGTAATTTGCAATGAGGAGTATGTAACCAAATAATGCCTAGAGCTACTTTTACTCCTTTTTAGGACAATTTTTGAGCAAGATTCATGTTATATAATATATAAGGAATACCTTGTAATTACAGCCATATTTCGTGTGTTTGTACATAGGAATTTATATGAATTATGTGTGTAACAATGTGAATTCATATAGCAATGCAGTTTTTCTGTGGAAAATGCTACTAAGAGGATTAGAGTTTGATCTCATAATACCATATACAACCTCTTATTGACTCAGAGCAGAGGTTTGTTTAGTTCTGCTTGACACCAAACAGATTAGCAGTACAGGTTTCTGTTGCTGACATTCCTTTCAAACTGAAAATTACTGCAAAGTTCACTTCTATTTTTAATTCATGGAAATATCTTATCAAAAGTAGTGCTGAATAATTTATTCTTAAAATTGTTTCAGGATCAACGCTTCTCCTAAAGCAATTTTCAGGGCATGACTGAACAATTTCTGACCTTGTTCCTTCCCTTTTGTTCTCATGATCCAGCTATATTTCTAGATCATCTCCTGTCCTCACAGGTGTAGGTTTTTCCCTTTTGGTCTTTAAGAGGTTCTTCCGGCCACTGAAAATTGCTGCTGATGAAATCATCTTTTTCTGGTTGCTTCGGATTTATCTTCTGTTCTACTACACCTTGTAGGAATAAAGACCAGCTGAAGCCCATCCTGTATGCGAAACGACTTCCCTCTGCGTGTTTAAATATCATATAAACAGCCATTCCTGCCACTAACTGAAGCAAACAAACTCAGAAGAGCAGTCACTGCAAGTGCAATTTCCCAGAAACTTCTGTGATTCTTCTGTTGCCATCATTTCCAATCTGCAGCAATTCCCGTTCTCTGTTCTTCTGGTGTCATGCCAAAAGCTGTAGAACATCTTGGTCAGATTATATTTGTTAGTCATTGAGAACATAACCTCATTCCCACTTTAGTCCTAAATACTGTTATCACCATTACATAGCCATTTTCTAACCTGCATCATTCACCATCTACTAGTGACACAACACCTAGCAAAATGTAACGTGAAATCCCCAGTGGAATACACTTGTGGAGATTTTAGATCTGTGATGCTTTACGGTTTCTTGAGCTTCTGCTTTTGTAGGAAGTCATATCAGGGAAGCCAGTGATTTGTACCCAATGTTTGCCCTTAGCTGCTTGTGCTGCCAGTGTATTTATTGGCATAAAGACTAGCAAAGTTATTGGTGGTGTATGATAATCAAGACTGTTTACATGACCATCATGGAAAAACTGTGGAACAGAAATACAGACATTTCTTTTTATTCAAATCATGGATTTGTATGTTTGCCAGTGAAGTTCTTGATTTCTCAGTGGTAAATAACACGTACAGGAGAGAACCTCTGCTATCAATCTTCTTTAGTGTTAGTATCTGTTGTATTTCACAACCAAGCCCTCTCTACATCCTGTGTTCATCAGCTAATAATTACTGGAATAAACTTGAACATGGGGAATGCTCTGTGTGTTTTCTATGCAAATGTCACTCAGGTCAGGTAGAGTCTCTCCACTGCACACTAGGATGCAGATCTTTATTGTCTCACCTTGATGGATCCAGGTGTTCTTGGTCCTGATTCCTAATGTGTGGCAGCCAGCTTTCTCTTTGGCCGCTCTTGTAAACTTCTTGAGAACCAGCTTTATGCTTACTACTACTCTGCTAAAGTGCTGTGTATCTAACAACTGACCAGCCAACACTGAGTTCCCCTTAAGTTCCCCATTCCAAATTTTTGTTGCGTATACACCCCGGATTCACATTTGACATTTCTGGTAGTTTGAGCAAAAGGACAGATATTGTCAGGTTTCCAAACCCATTTTTTTATGTTACCATTGTTTAAAAAAAACCCAAAAACATAGTGTCAGAAAATAAAAAGCGTGCATATGTTTCCTTGCTGTGCTTAGGTGTTCTTTGTCTTTGATCAGGTTACTCTAATGGGTTTTGTGGATTTATATTCAGATCTCTGTTTCTGATTAATCATAGGGAAAAGTTTTATATCTTACCCAATCCTGTATGCCTTCTCATCCCGATTACACTTCTGAAAGGATATGTGTTCTAACCACATTGTTTCTCTTCCTGACTAGTCACATTCAACAATATCACTCTCTGGAGGGATGTGTAAACAGGAAAGCAACTAAATATAGATCAGAGAAAGAAAAGGAATAGAATGCAACAGTGTGCACAGAGAGAAGTGCTTAGACAGATGGTGTAAGGCCTAGAGGAAATCTGGAGAGAAAGAAGGAGACCTGAGAATGAACAACAGAGATGAAAAAAATCAGATTTGCCTATAGTGCTACTAGTTCACAAGAAAAAGGGGAAGTGGATGGAACATCTCTCTGTTCCCTGGAGCGGCCTATAATAAGCTAAGTTATCGTGAACAGAGTTGGAGCATTGTTTACTTGCAAGTATCTGCCCTCCTGGTCACAAGTTGGTCAGCAGAATGCCCTGGGGTGCTGCAGCTTGCTCCTGCTGATGATCTACGGTTGTGGTAGGGAAGTGAGTCTCCCTATTAAACAGAACAGGAACATCTGATGGAATGGAAAATCATGGGAAATTTAGCAAGATACCGCTTCAAACATCATCCTGCTTTGGCCTCCTAATATTTTCTGTTTGGTTCCCTTCTGTTGTATTAACAGGACTGACCTCTGAGCAGTCCAAGGCACTCCCAACAACAGGAGGAAGTGAAGGAGAGCCCTTCACTTACGTTTCTCGTTTGCAAACCCCCTGCCACTAGCCATCACATTTTTTGCCCAAGTAGGACAGCATACACTGAGTATGGCTGTTCACTTGAGCACACACACACACACACCAGGACCATCTGCAGTTGGGTTACAAGTCTGCACAGCTCTTGAATGGTGTGAATGATGATTCTGATGGCTGGAGCCTTGGATCATTTATGGAAAGACTCTTAGGGATCTGGGCAAATTAGGGTTGGATTCAAAACCTCCTGGTCATTCTTTCTGCACTCAGGTGGCATCTATTCCAAGTATAGGTTGCCTTTCTCTTTCTCAGCATCTTTCCAACAGATCTGCCTGTAGTAGCGGGATTGGAACTAGATGAGCTTAAAGTCTCTTCCAACCCAAACCATTCTATGATTCTATGGTCTGTACAGGCCAAACTTCTGGTTGTTGTTGACCTCTTCTTGAAATTATGATGACGTAAGTTTTTTTTATATTTCAGAGTAATTTTACATTGCTTTGGTTTCTCTTCTCTGTTTACCTTTGATTACTCATATTTCCTCTTTAGAAACATATTTGGGAAAAATACACTGATAGTAAATATCCATCACATCCCATTTAATATTTAGGAATACTGCTCATTCTGTCTTTTATTCTTTAAATGAGATATATGTTCATGTGGGACAAGTTTTACTCTTGCATGAGCAAACATGAGAAAAAAAGAGAAAACTAGAGAAGCTGGAAAAGGTATGGTTTTCTGGAAATGAAGAAAGCACACGGACAAAGATATTATGAAAAACCACTTACATTACCTATTCTAAAATGGGGAATGATTTAGCTATAACTTTTTTCAATTACAAACTTACTGTGAATGTTATTTTGCTTTTTTTTAAAAAAAAAACAAATAGAACATTGTTATAAGTCTGTTGTTCATTTGGTTATAGAATGTTGCATCATCTTGGATGAGACTGCATCTCATGTACACAAGTTTTTGAAGGGTTGAAGGAAAGGTCTTTGTGCTACACTATTTTACCGGTGTACCTTAAGTTTCAGATTTTCAGGAAGTGATCATAATATACATACTTAAGAGATTTACTGGATCTAGCCATTATATATTTGTAAGTTACTTATTTTGCAGTGAGTAATTCAAGCCAGTCTCCAGTCTTGTATGTGTGTTAATGAAGCTCTGTATGTGCTTGGTCTTACAAGGTCTTTTAATCCTCCAGTTGGAGGATTAAAACATTTCTACAATTACTGGTAATATAGTATGAATATATTGCTGATCCTTTGTAGCTAAGGACTGCTACATCTTCCCGTTTGTCCAATGGCTTTTTTTTTTCAATCAATGAAGGTATCTGAGATAAAATTTGGACACGTTAGTGTTTGTTGTGATGATGAGTATTTTTAACAGTACTGCTCATTATA
This sequence comes from Lagopus leucura, assembly GCF_019238085.1. Lineage (NCBI taxonomy): Eukaryota > Metazoa > Chordata > Aves > Galliformes > Phasianidae > Lagopus > Lagopus leucura. The sequence continues at coordinate 61,165,234 of NW_024962252.1, read as the reverse complement.
TACGTCTGACCTGTGTTAAGCAAGGATTAACAAGAATGTAAATGGTCAAGAGTTTGTACAGTAGTTTGTGATCTCTGTAAGCTAAATTAAGCTTGTTGTTATGCATTGCAAACTGTATTTTTGGAGCTCTACGTGTCAGCTTGTATTCTTATAAGTCTGTAATATCTTATGTGACTTTAAATACTATATATTTATGTGAGACTGTAATTCAAATGAACAATTAGTTTTAGCCTTTAGTTTCTATACCTAATGCAAATGTACAGTGCTGCAGATCTTCCACTGCCCTCCTCTGCTTTTACCAGTTCTGGCTTCTGATGCTATCAGTGGTCTTACTGCAGTCCCTGGATATGCACAGTTGTATGCGCAAATTCACGTGTGCATGCATATCCATCTCACCTACCTTACCTGTGTTCCTAATAACTCATTTCATAGATTCTAATATCTGTCTCCAGCTGGGAATCAGCAGGCACCCTAGGCTGACTCCCTTGATCTGTGGCATGACCTTTAGTCACTCTCAAGAAGAGGCTGAGATGTGAGGGGGAAACGAGGAATTACAAACTCTTTTCTCTGTAAGACATTTTGCCACACCAGAGGTGTAAGAGAAGTGGCTAGCTTTCAGTTCAGTTGGAAAGCTTATTCATAGACTGGGGCTGCTTTATGTTGGTATCAGTAGTTAAGAACAGGATGTTGCTGTGCTACTACATTGACTGGAGAAATGGAAAATGCCCTGAGGGCTTTATAAGTAGTGCATGTGGTTGACAGTCTGGGATTAGGAGTGTGAGGGGCTGCAGCAGAGGAAGTTCAGCACGACTCAAAACTGTCAGAGATGCAGTGCTGCTTGTGTTGCTGTGGTTATGTTGGAAGAGAGGAAGACTTCCTCAGAAATAAATCCGAAATGAGAGGAGAAGGGAGAAGAGAAAAAGGTGGCAGGAGGAAAGGAGGCCCAGTGAAGTACAAGGTAGAGAAACAAGAGAGCAGAGAGGGACAGAGTGAACAAGCAATTGTAAAAGGATGAGCAACTTGTGGAAGCATACAGGGCTCTGTATGTATGGGGAAAAACAAAACAAGAACACCACCATAACCTTGTTCTGACTGTTCTGGCAACTGTTGCTGCCAGCTGGTTTTATACTCTGCACATCTTGGTTCCCACCTCTGTTCTCCCCGAGGTGCAGTGTGGTGAATCACAACCGGTAATTACTGCCGTAAATGCAGAGTTTGTGCTGAGGAAAGCTAATACCTTTTGGTGTTTAGTTTTGCTTGGAAATCCTACAGCAGATATCTACTTCACAGATCATCTTTTTTCTTGCATAGCTATGCTGGGACAGTCCAGCAGTGAACATGCAGCTTGAAGCAGTGATGTTCCAGAGGAATGCGTTAAACATCTTACTGAGAGAGGGAAGCAAAGCCAACAGAACTGGGGCTTGTCCAAGTTATATCTGTGTATTAGGCATCTTTTCTTTTTTAGTGGTCAAAAATGACAAACATAGGACAGCAAAACCTTACTGTGTTAGACCAAGCCTAAAACACCAGTGACATATGCCAGCAAGCTTCGTGTCTCATTTTCAAGACTGTCTTTTCAAAGTTAATTTTTCTGTTTTGTAGCTCTCAGCAGAGCATCGCTGGCAGACTGCCATTTAAGATTTTAAGAGCTTTATTAAAAGAAAAAATCCACCCTTTGCAACATAAACTGCAATGACTACAACAGTGATGTAGAAAACAGCACCAACATGATGTTACTAGGTTGTTATCCATATGTTTTTTCCAGATCAAGTTTTTATTATTCTGATTTTAACAAAAAGTTAATCTTAAAATATCACTTGCACTTCACTTTTTACACAATTCATAGGCCTTGCATTTCCTAAGCCTGAAAATGAAAGTAAGTCAATACGTATGATTCTATGTTATATATCTATATTTTACCATCAGACTCCACTGTGTTAATTTTGTTAAATGAAATGGGTCCAGAGACTTAAATGTTCGTTTTCTAAGGACATTAGCTATTGAGATTACGTGGCCCATATCAGTTTCTCCAAAACTGCTGTATTTATACGTATAGAGAAGTGAGAGAAATATTTCTGTGGCTCTATTGCTATAAAGAAACAAAGATGTGCAAAAAAAACCTGATTCTGTATTTAACACTTCAGTAATGGTATCATTTACTACAATTACTGCCACAGCTCTAAAAAGTAATGCTATTACTTTCCAAACGAGTTCTAGTTATTTAAAAATATGTTGTAATATCACTTCATTTGATGTCATGCTTAAGCAGGGCCTTCAGCATAGTGTTTAGGTCTTGAATTTAAAATTGTAACATACGTTTTTCAGGATGTAAGCCAATGTTACTTGCTGAGACAACGTACCATTTAATGTTGAACATAAAAGCAATACTGTAGAGTGTAATGAAAGATAAAGCTTAAGGTTTAGCTATTAAAACTTAGTTCCAAAGACTTGAGTTCCTGAACTGATGAGATGACCTGCTAGATTGAGTTTCCATCCAAAAGGAACTTTTTGTTTGCTCTCTTGTGTTTGTGTAAACTGTATAAAATTGCAATAGCAACCTACAGATGCATGCATGCTCCCAGTCCTGAGCTTACAATGCATGTGAATTTCCAGCTGGGTACAAGTCAATAAGCATGTGATAGTAAATTAAATCTTGGTACCAAACAACATTCCAAAATACAACTTGGAAGAATAAGTTATTTTTTCTGAGTATGAGATATACACAGAAGATCAATTTTCTATTGGAATTATATATGGCAGTGTTCCAATGGCAGTTTTTCCACTGGGCTGCCCAGGCAAATGATTCAGCACTGGTGTGTGAGCTGGCTGCTGTAAACACTATGGGCTATGTTCTACCAGACTAGAACGTGAAAAACTAGGAACCTTTTCCAAGTACTTTTAGCGAGTTGTGATTCTCTGAGCTCTAACTCTGTAGAGTCGTAGGATCTATCATGTCACCTGAGCTAAGCATTAACATGGAGAAGTCTAAGAGTAGCACACAGAGCACTTACGTGAACGAGTAAATATTCTGCTGTTGGATGCTAGTTTTACCAACAGTTAATGTAAAAGCCTAATGCATCCTCTTCCTGATAGTTTCGTCCCCTCACTGTTGACAGGATGTAGTAAAAATAACTTCCAGCCTATAGACATCTAAACAGTGAAACTAGGATATAACTCTGGGAGGGGGAGTGCTACCCCCAGACTATTTATTACCTCTAAGCAGCAGCAGGAGGCAAACTAGTTTTGGTTCATTTAGCTTAGTAAAAAAAAAAAAAAAAAAAACTCCTGAGATTAGGAAGTAATTTCTTCCTCATTTTGTTTTCAGAGAATAGTTCGAGATACAGTAGTATACCTTCCCCTTGAGGAGTCATGAAGTTTGTTTAAAATTTCCATAGTAATCTATACACAGTTCAGAAATTTATCTTGCAAACCTGAAGAGTTGCTGAACAAACTCCAACATGAGGAAGTTATGGAATTTCATGTTGTACTCGGAACAAATATGACTGTTTCCAGTTACAGTGGCTGATTAAAAGCTGTAGATCTTAATAGGTACGAAAAATATTATCTCAGCAATAGATGAGTTGGTCCTTGTTCATCTTATAAAACAAGGTAGATATAAGTATTTGTACTTCAAGGCAGAGAGTGAGATTCTGCTTTCTGAAATACATTTCCTGTACCCGTCTCTCTGGAATTAATTTATTCTAATGGCCCTTGTTGCATTTTTGCTCCATGCCCTGAGCCTTTATGCCAGAATGTCAGGATTTCCTTTGCCTTCTTATTTGGCCATAGCATGAAAAATAAGGAAAGCTGCGGTAGAACAGTTTTTATTTAGTCAGTTTCCAGATGTAGACATCTTCACTTATGCTTGTGAGCTGGGGTCTTTGTCCTTTTCTCACCATTGTGGTCCATAAGAGTTTTGTGACAGGCTATTGTTAAGGGATGTGCAGGGTATCTCTTCTGGTGGACACATGGGAGCTGAAGTTCTGTACCCACTGCATTTGTTGGAAGGATTCCAGGAGAGGCAGCAAAGGTGTTGAAATGTGGTCATGGTCCAAGTGCAATACATTTTGAGCACTGAATGATAAAGGCAAAACAGCTTCTTTACCCATCTTATTATAGAGTTTGATATAACCTAAGTTGAAATATATCATCTGAACTGTATTCTTTTTGGTGAGCGGGTAGCAGATAGGGAATCTATTTTCCTATGAAAAGCAATGTATGACCTTGTAGTGCTATTTACTTGCTTATTATTAACAATATAACCTACTGTGTACTAGGAGAAGAATGTGAATGTTACCACTATATTTGTCATACAAATCATAATTGTTAGACAAGTCCAGGCAAAGACCTCAATGCTTATGAATAATACAGTACTGTGTACTTTAGTTGTGATTGACTCTGCAAAAATTTTGACTACTTCAGTGAAGTGAATAAGCTTCCTCTTAAGTAATGCTTTTTGGCACTCAGAAGCAATAGGATTGTTGGTCTGCATATCCTGTAGCTCTTATTTCTCACCACCATCTACTATTCTGAGGGGTTTTTTTGTTGATCTCAGACAATCTTCTCTGATTTTTCTTTTTCCCCTACTACTTTCTGCGTGGTCCCTTGTGCATTCTCACTCTCCTGTCTCTTCCCATTGGGAATCTGTCTTTGATTAAGACAAAATATTCTATATTGCAAAGAGACATACAGTGTTTACCCAAGGAGGACACCAATGTGAAATGCAAGCTTCTTATCATCTATAAGTCACTATGACTGCCAGTAAGATGCAGTTGGGGGGAGCAAAAACATTTGAGGACCTGTTGAAGGAATACAAGCAACTACAAGACAGAACTCTCCACTCATCAATTCCACTTACAAATTAGTAACAAGACTGAAGAAACACACAGTTTTACCCACCTTTCTGTGTCTAGGCCCTAAAGCCTATCCCCAACAATGGCTTGCCATACAACTGAAGGACTGTAGGTGGCAGGAAATTTCAGGAGCTCTCCTTGATCATTGATTGATGAGATTCCAGTAGGCGCACAGGCTGGTCTTAAGCCTCCTGAGATATTTTCTTCTGCTGACAAGATAGTAGATAAAGAGAGCTGAAAAATTTATTTTGGCAATAATACAGTAATTTTAATGTAAACGAGATTGAATTTTGGAAGCAGCTAAAAAAAAAAAAAGAGATTGACAGAATTGGATGTTGGATACCAGTGTTCTTTATTTCTTCCTTTTCTAGTCATTCAAGGTGATTTTTGCAGCATGCGTCAAACGTGCCTCTATGGGCGTGGCTGGTAAATTATATTTTTATGATGAAATATGCTCCTACTCTTCTGCTACGCTCAGGTAGAGGAATGGGTACAAACTGTGATGAAAAAGCAGTCTAAAAAACCCTTACAGTGTGAGTTAGAGATGGTGTTCTTCCACTTAACTTCATGCCCTCTGGCAACTCCTTTTACAGCTCAGGTTTTTCACCCAGGAGCACTTCCTCTCCAGTTCTCAAATGCTTTGCAGTAGTCCTTCCTTTGACGCTCAAAAGTGAAGTTCCCTTAACTAATTATGAGGAAAGAATGCAAGTCATGGACTTATTCATGTCTTCTACTGTAGGAAAAAGTAACTGATTCCTAGATCAAGTTGCAAAAATTGCAATGAAAACAATGGCAACTGCAATGATAGTAATTTTGATTTATAGGTTCTTTTGTTAGATGCTCCACTTATAACTTATTTCCTGAAGGGAGGTTGTGATGAGGAAGTTTGGCCTCTTCTCCCAGGCAACAAACAGGATCCAAGGACATGGCCACAAGTTGTACCAGAGGTGGTTTAGATTAGACATAAGGAAGAACCTTTTCTCTCAGAGAGTGGTCAGGCGCTGAAATGGCCTGCCCAGGGAGGTGGTGGAGTCACCATCTCTGGCAGTGTTCAAGAGGTGTCTGTATGGGGAGCTATGAGACATGCTTTAGTAGCTTGTGGTAGCAGTGGTAATGGGTGGATGGTTGGACTAGATGATTTTGCGGGTCCTTTCCAACCTTGTGATTCTATGATTTTAAACGCAAGTATTGAAAATCAGATTTTGAGATCAAAAAACTAACCCTAAAAATATATTTAGGAATACCTGAGTTCTGTAGCGGCCAGCTACTCTCTGCAGGCCTTTACTTATTTACTCCTCTGTCTAGAAACATACTTTTCCTCAAACATAATTGTCACATATAATTCAATGCAGGGATTCATTTAGCAGATGTAAATTTCAGGTTTTTTCATTGTTAATATGTCCCATTGTTTTCCTTTGTATGTCCCTTATCTTGTCCTTTTCTGGAGAACTGCAAGCCAGAAAAAGTATTTTTATTGAATTTTTGGAATAACGCATCACATCCAACTGCCTCCCAGCATGTTGGCTGTAATAGACATGTGAGTAGTTGCACTGTTCAAAAACTGCTATGACAGAATGATGTACTTTAATGTATCGCTTGGGAAATCTGAAAAGGACTGCAGTCTGCAGAGCAAGCAGTCAAGGATCTTAAGGAGTACCTTTCAGGCATTGTTGCCTGTTCTTTGAAGGAGTGGGTGGAAATGTAACTATTAAAATGTTTGCAAATATAGAATGTTCCTATTCTTGCAATTTCCTTTCCATTCTTCACCTCTTTCTTGGTATATTTTCTCATTCCTATCTTTGTAACACCCTTTACATCTGGAGTTACCATCTGGCTGTTAGGAGAAAGGAGGAAAAAAAAAAAAAAACACCCACCTCTGATTAACAGTTGTTGTATGTGCAGGTACTGGATGCACAGAAGTATCCATTTTAGTGGATGCAGGGTGCAGGAAACGTAGTAGAAATGTGGAGACTAACTTGCAAAAGCCCAAAGTAGCATGCTGAATCTTATTGTCACCTTGTATGCTAACTGAAAAAGAACATCATAAGCAAGTGAAAACTGGAGGTAGCCTGTGTCTTGTCTGTTAAAGTTCATGCAAGTCAATAGGTTACTTGTACAGAAGCTGTTCTCATAGATAGTTTAGGAAAAAAGAAAAAAAAGCTTTTTGAGTCATGTGCCTTTTCTCTGCCTTGGAAAATGTCTGGCATGTGAAGGACACTGAAGACCTGTGCCAGCTAGAGCAATGAGATGGAACTGCAACTTGAGCTGTCCAAATTTCTGGTAGTGATGGGTGAATAGAGCTGAGTGCCCAGCACGGGGGAAGAAGGATGTTCAGCTGCTGCATGTTGCTTTAGCTCATGTAGCTCCTCCTAGAGGTTTACACAAGCCTTATCAGCAGTTAGGACTTCCTTCAATTCTTGTAGGAATTTAGAGTGGGAAAGAGAACTGGTGGATATACAGCTTTGGAAACCAACAAGACTTTTTGTTTATGAGCAGAAGAATCAAGCATCCCTTTGCTTCTTTACCAGTGCACATTAAACTTAATAGAAATAAGACAGGATGGTAATTCAGTTTTTATACCCAGTTGTATTACTACTGATCGCTGTAAGAGGATATAGCTTATGGCAGTAGTCTTTACCATATATATATATATAAATTTATATATATATATATATAAATTTAAAAGGAATTCACTGAAAAGCATAAAAGTAATTTGTACAGTTTAGTTTGCTTCTGAGAACTGTACTTGCTACGTTTAAGTGAATGGTAAAAGTAATGTCTCACCAGTCAATTTTGTAGCCTTTACCTCTTCAGGTTTCTGACTTTTCCTGTAAATGCCACTCGTTCTTTATTCTGAAAGGTGAATTTTATTTTGGAGCTCACAAAGAGTCTGCAGGTGCTGCAGGAAAAAGACTCTCTTGCAAGCACACAAACTATATCAGAGTTGATTTCTCAATATTTCAGTCTCTTCTGTTTCCCTTCTTCCATGTTGTTTCCATCCCCCTCGCCATGGTCTGATGAAAAAATAGCTGCTTATGATAAGCTGTGTGAAAACTACAAACAGAGCACTTCACACCTGCATGCAGCTGCTTGCAAAAAAAAATCTGGGCATTTTCTTTTTTGTATTTCAACCTTTTTTCTCTCTCTCTTTTTATTTTTTTTATTTTTTTTCTTGTTAAAACCTTCCTGAGAGCTCAAAGGCATTGCAGTTTTATTCCTGAGGGTTCAAGACAAGAGAGTAGCTCATTAACAGTCCTCTTTTGATGGCATGCCATAGGCTGATGGTGAACTCTGTCATAATAGTTTTGCTCTTTGTAACTGCTATCTGGACTTGCAAATGAAATAAAGCCTTTTGAGGTTTGTACTGCGTTGACAGCAGTGCATCTAAACTTGCAGTAATCATGCACAATTACGGGGCAATGGTAACCAAATCGCAAAATTTGGGATTTTTTTTAAACCTTGTTAGTAGATATTATATGAAATCATCAAGATTGAAAGTAGGAAAGGTTTTTATCTTCAGTATTAGGAGACAAATTATCTGACTCCAAAAAAAAAAGAAAGAAAGGAAGATAGAAAAGTTTTTTTTTTTTTAAAAAAAAAGTGGAAGTACAGGTCTTTCATGTGGGCAAGAACAGCTAGATGAAGCAAGAAAAGCCAAAAGCAAGAATATTCATAAAATGAGAAAAGCGTCTTTGATTTCCTCTTACATCACTGGAATTCTTTATCTGCTTAGTGGTACTGAAAAATAGTAAAAGATCATGGGAAAAGTGTAACTCTCTGCCAGTGTGTTTCATAGACAGGAATTATTAATGGAAGGTGTCCCATTGAAACTGATGACAGAATCTAGTTCTTTGTATTTACTTAATTTTTGGTTTTTAAATGTTGTTTTCAGCAGTGATTTTTAGCAGTTTACTGAGTGTGCGGGAACTAAGGATGCTCTTTTTCAGAATTATTGAGCTCTACCTCAGCCATTCCAGTGCTCGTGAGATTTTTCTTCCATGCAAGTGGAAGAAAAGAATGTTCTCAGGAGTGATCAGCATGGATTCACCAAGAGGAAATCTTGCTTGTCCAAACTTGTAGTCTTCTGTGATGTCATAACCAGATGGGTAGGTGAAGGGGGAACAGTGGATGTTGCTTATCTTGACTGCAGCAAGGCTTTTGACACTGTCACCCATAACATCCTTGAAGGTAAGCTTAGAAAGAGCAGGAAAGATGAGCAGACAATGGAGTCGATTGAGAACTGGTTGACTGGCAGAGTTCAGAGGGTTGTGATCTGCAGTGCAGGCTCTAGTTGGAGTCCTTTAAGTAGCAGTGTACTCTAGGGGTCATTACTAGGACTGGGCTTGTTCAGTATCTCCATCAATGACTTGGATGAAGGAATAGAGTGCTCCCTCAGCAAGTTTGCTGATGATAGGAAACTGGGAGGAATGGCTGACACATGAGAAAGCTGTGCTGCTATTTAGCAAGACCTGGGCAGAGAGGAACCTTATGAGTTTCAGCAATTGCAAATACAGAGTCCCACACATGAGGAGGAATAACTGCAAGCAGCAATACAGATTAGTGGCTGACCTGCTGGAGAGGAGTTCTTTTCCTCTGCAGAAAAGGACTTTTTTCTGACAGGCAACAGATTGGCCATGAGCCAGCAGTGTGCTCTGGTGGCTGAGAGAGCTGATGGTATCCCAGAATGCATTAAAAAGAGTGTGGCCAGCAGGTTGAGAGAGGTGATTCTCCCTCTCTACTCTGCCCTGGTGAGGCCATGTCTGGAGTACCGTGTCCAGTTCTGGGCTCCTCAGTTCAAGAAAGACAGAGAACTTCTGGAGAGAGTCCAGTGGAGGGCCACAAAAATGGTGAGGGGTCTGGAGTACTGGAGTATTTCCCTTATGAGGAATGACCTGGGACTGTTCAGCCTGAAGAAGATGGGGGGGGGGGGGGGGGGGGGGGGAGGAAATCTTATCAGTGCTTGTAAATGTCTAATGAATGGGAGTCAAGTGAATAGGACCAACCTCTTTTCAGTAGTGTGCAGTGACAAGACAAGGCGCAATGGAAAAAAAAACTGGAACACAGAAAGTTCCATACAAACATGAGGAAGATCTTTACTGTGACAATGATGGAGTACTGGAGCAGGCTTCCCAGAGAGCTTGTGGAATCTCCTTCTGTGGAGATATTCAAAATCCATCTGAATTCTTTCCAGTGTAACCTTTTCTAGGTAACCTGCTTTAACGCGGGGTTTGGGATTGTTATGATCTCCAGAGCTCTCTTCCAACTCCTATGGTTCTATGATTCTGGATTTTCATGTGCCAAATATTTCTGACTCTCAGAATATAACAGTGCATTTTATTTCCATTTATCAAATTCTTATTTGGAAGTTCTGCTTCAGGGCTGCATCCACCATTTCCTTTTATGGGACAGTGCCCTATTATACTGTCTTCCACCATTTGGTTTGCAACTGATTGCTTTCTTCAGTGAGGCTGGAAAATTGACTTGGATGCACACAAAATGTAATGATGCAAAGTGTCGTAGCCACATGATTTCAAGAAAGCCTGCCTGATGTATGGGAAAAGGATGAGACCCATTTCATGTTGAGACAGTACAGTGGTAAGGATCTGTCCTGCTCCGACAGGAGGGAGGGACATGGATTACTGCTATGAGCATGGCCAAGACTTGCTGCTGTTAATGCCATTTTCAATGGATGATATGTTCCAACACTGTACTGATTGTAACACTTCTGAACAGGTAAAGGAGAATATAAATTCTATGCAAAGCATGTTTCAGATTTATATAGTTGTCCTAGTGATGATGAAGAGAGCCCTCTATGTTAAGAATATATATTTAAGTTTTTGTGTTTTCGAAAGGCACTAAGAAACATGCATGCTGTTTTAGTGAAAACTTAGATAATACTTGAAAGATAACATATTTTTCTTCAGTGGGAGAGAAAAACTCCTTTTGGTGAAATAACAAGAGTGTATCTGAATATGTTTTTTATTAAATCCAAGAGCTTTTGTTGTTGTTGTTGCAACAAGGATGCTGATGTTACAATTTTTGTTCTTGTTAAAGGTGTACATGAGGAGTTGGGAGTTAGGAATCTTTTTGCTAGACTGTAATAAGTATTTTCAGGCATATATAGGATCAAACGTAGTTGCCATGCTTATATACTAGTTCTGGTCTCAAGAACAATATAAATTATTGGCACAGGGTCTACACATGGAATCATTATCACTGTGTAGAGACCAGATTACTGTTTCTAGCAAAGTGCTTGCAATAATGTGATTCAGGCTTTTCAGGTCCTAAGCTAGAACCTCTGTTTAGCTCCATGTTATGTGAGGTACTTAAGTTCCTAATTGTCATGTAGTCATTCATAGAGTGATTTGGAAGTGTGATGTGCTGTGAATGATTGGAATTATTTATTTTTGTTCCAAAGTATGTACTGGAAATACGAGTGAATTGAAAGGGAACTGGGAATTGAGCCCATATCCTGCAGATACTTATGCAGATGTAGCGGATGAGTAGGCATGCTTATATTTAATTTTGTGCATAAATGTTGACATGAATAGTGCTTTGTTTTGTATCTGTAAAGGAAGGAGGTTCTTTTATATTGCAGCCTTTTGTCAATTCACTTTATAAATTAAAACATATTAACATTTCTTTTTAGCTTCTTGTAAAACCTGCTTGTGGTGCAAAAAGTCCTTTCAGACTTGTCATAGATAGGGAACTAGCAAAGAGAAATGAGCATTGCAGAGTTCTAGCGAAGTAGTGTAGATAAGAAAATTATTCAGTAGAGTAGTTTTGGTCGAATCAAAGTCAGAATTTAGATTTAGTTCAGGTAAGAACAAGCTGTTTTATTTTGTATCTGTGTTGGGTTTTTTTGCCAGTGTGTCTTCTGTCATTCGTGTTTCTTAAAATAGTTAATTTGGTTATTCAGAAAAGATAATACATTACCTACACTTTTTCTTACAGGACTGCAGGGTGAAAATGGCCATGTGGGGCTGGGTTGAGGAAAGATGTGAATAAACAGATACATCTGCAGAAGAGAGAAGATCTGTGGCTGACTGCAGGGAACAGTAAAAGTTCTGTCTCCTAGATAAAATATATAGAGAAAAAAAGTCTGGTTCAGTATTTATTAAAAAAAAAAAAAGAAAATTGAAGTATTTAGCCAAAAGGAGAGTGCCAAGCAAATGAGTCAGTATTTACCTCTGGTGTATCAGCCGATCTGGAGGAAGAATGTGAGGCCAGAAAAAAGAAAGAGGTCTTGCGCTCTTTTCTGATTTATCTTTTTCAAAATATTATGGAAAAATATGTCCAAATTCCACTGTAATCTAATGAACTTGGGAGGAGGGCACAAGCAGTAGGAGAGAAAAAAGAGGCCAACAAAGGATGACAAGTAAGTTGTAGGAATGAAAACAATTTGCAGTAGAAACTGAGAAACTACTCCAATGATTGCTATTCAGTGAATTACTTTTGCTGACATTGTGGGCAAAGGAAGACAAAAACTTTCTGGTATATGCTAACAAATTAAATATCCCTCACAGTATCTTCTTAATACTAGTGCTTTACCCATCACCCTTTACTCCTTTTAGATAGTGGTAAGTTTTTTCAGTTACTGACAGAATAGAGTGCAGAACTGTTTTTTCCCCATTTTTGGTAGGCAGCTGGTGAGGACTACAGGAGGATGCAGGTCAGTGAAATTAGCCATGTAGTAAAGCAGACAAAATGGTCTGGCCTTCCTGAGAAGGGTTACAGCTCCAGATGCTTCTTTGTGCATGTCTTTGCCAGGACACCTGTCTGTACACTGCTGGAGAGGAGCTCACCCATGAAGGGAACTGAGCCTGTAGCTTATTGTGCACTCAGATGGAGCTTGGAAAGAACGTGCAAAATAGAAAAAATAACAAAAATTCTGTGATGGTTCACTTGTCTTTCCATGTATCTTTCAAGAGCTTTTCAGACTGTCAGTTTTCAAAAACATATTTCATCTCTGTCTTCTTGTCCAGCCTCATTTTCTGATCTCTCCCTGTTTTCTTAAAAAGATATTGGGAGCACACCCTTTTAATGAAAAATGTCTGTTTAGATTCTAACCTACATCATGCAACTCAGCACACCTGACTTCAGTAAGGAATTGAAGTTCTTCAGGTGATCAATCACCTATTCTTCCCAGCTTTCCTATATGACAGAAGTATATGTATAAGCTGCCTGTCAGTTTACATTTCTGCTGATAAGATGAAAAAATAGTTCAGATGCTGTCTCTTCACTCCTTTCTGTACTGATCACAGTCTCTTAAAGAAAAGAGCTGATGATCCAGGTGGATACAGAAGAGACAGGAAGCTGCCAAGGTGAAGAATCAGGTTTTTCTCTCTGGAGGCATAGAGTCTGGCTTGTAGAATAGTTGTGATCAGAGAATGCAGTTATCCTTGCAGCCAAAGTATTGTCCAAAACCCATCCAAATTACATTGCCTGTTCTCTCATGTCCCTTCAGCTAATGCAATTACTGTCCACTTGTTCAAATCAGAATGGAGAAAAGCTATTATCATTCCACTAGAGGTAGGGCTGGGGATGGTATTGGTAAAAAATCACTATAGGCTCAAATGCTATTCAAATTCTGAAGTTTTAAAGCACATAGTATAACACATTTCTGTCAGTGAGTATAAATTATATTTTGTTTTCATGATCTGACTTTGCTTGGAAGTGTTTTCAGGGTTTTTTGTTTGGTTTTGTTTTTTATAAATCTTTATGAAGAAGGAAAATCCAGATTAGAAATTAGGGTCAGCTAAATGAGGGCAGTTAAGCAGATAGCCAGCTGCTCATGGAGATTAGAGGAAACTACACAGTATACAAACATGTGGATGAGATATTGGCTTTTTTGTTTGTCTTCAAGTATAAAAGCAATTAATTCTACTTTAGACTTTAAATAGTTCTACTCCTCCTCTGAAAAATCTTCCAAAGGCTTCCTTTCCAATACAGAATTAGAACGGCTACAATCTTTAAGACCAGAAGTCTTAAAATGTATAAAATCCTAGAACTGCCGTTCTTTCCACTATCAATGATGTCAAATCTGTCAAAAAAAAAAAAAAAAAAGTTTTGAACACAAGTGTATGGCTATATTTAAAGTATGTGCTATAATTTGTTTGCTTGTTTGTTTTTCAAACCAACATTATCTTTGCTGAAGAACATACAGCCTTTCGAAAGCAAAAATCCAAAGCCGTGATTTCATTTATTTATTTACTTATTCAGCCTTTGCCTTTCCAGCTGCAGATTTCCACCTGGCCATATTTTGAGAGATGAGTAACTGAAATGTAACAATAGAGATACAGCCCATGCTGTTTGAAAGCAGTTGAACTGTGCAAGTCATGATATTCAAGGCTTCAACTCTGCCCTGATCTACGCTGCCTGTAGCACGTTTTGAAGAGACTATGAGAATGTGCTTGTGTATCATTTGAACTGTGATGTTTCAATCTGATTTGTACATCTCATGAGAATAGTTCTGGTGCAGTAAGAAAATGTGTTAAAGACCAGTTCAAAGAGGTGTGTTGTAATTCAGTGGAATGTAACTGCATCTATTTCTCTTGTATGACCTTGAGTGCTCCTAATAAGCAAAAAAAGCAAGTGTTTGTTTGAAACAGACTCTAAATCTCTTATTTTGGCACATGTTTAAATATAGATCTGATGATAGCAGCAGCATCTCCATGTAATCGTACATCTTATATTCCTTTGACTAGAAGAACTGTGCTGTGCAACACAGTGCTTCCTGTTTCCCCACCTCCCTGCATTTATGAAGGGTGAGAAGTGAAGTAATGTTTGAGACTACACACGCTTGTGGACACACACAACATCTCTGTGAAAAGGTTTTGCTTAGAGGCTAACCTCTAAGCTGCTACTTCACAAAGCAAAACATTTGAGATGTTTACCGTCAAAATACTAGGTCAGTTTAAGGCTTGGCTTGCCAAATGTGTTTGTTAACATGTGTAACTCGTGTTAGTAACTCAAACTGGCTAGCTGACAAGACCCTGCTATCCTTTACTTCTGAGTGCACGGGGCAGGCAGTAGGATATATCCTTGAAGAGGATTTGGCTACGTTAAGTCTGGATAATGTTATTGTCTTTAACTCTGTGGAAACATGTCTCTGGATACTATATGTCTATGTGGCTTATTTGCTTTATATTAATATTGCATTTGTAGTTACAGTGTGCAAATGAAAGTTGCCTGGCAGTGTTGTATGAGGTGTAATTTCCCAGTCCAAGGAGGAGGCCTGGAACCAAGCTAACTCTAGGAAATCCAGAATGTAGGATATGACCACTTGATAATAAGGTTTTGTCTTCATAACAGACACTCGGGATAGAATTTATTAGGTCAGCAGCATTCATCTTCTGTGAAAGCTGAAATGAGCACGTATAACTGCCAGTGTCTTTAAGGTCAAGAGGATTTTTTTCTGACTATGAAACGTGATGCTTTACTTGAATTCTCTTTCTTAAGTATCATAGGGTATGGTTTATTTACTGAAGCAGAGATAACACTTTTGTCCACCCACTCTAGCTACAGAAGGTTCTTGACTGCCATTATTTGACTGTCAGAGGGACATGGCTGCTGGTTAGATGGCAGTTTGAAAGTCAGAGACTCTACCTACCTATTTATTTATTTATTATTAGGCAGCATATACGCTCATTTAGGAATCAAAACAAGATAAATGTTTTGTCAACTGATTGGACTTGCTCTACGACTGCCTTGAAGAAGTATGAAGCACAAATGTACAAGAATATACATCTGTCACTGTGAAGGAGGATTTAGAAACTAACACATGTAGTTGGGGATTTTTTTGTGTGTGGTATGTAAATCGCTTTGAAAGATTTCAGAATTATCTAGAGAAGGGTCTTGGTTGCTCCGTATATCAAAGGCAAATAAATCTGCCAAATACTTAACCTTTTTCAGTGCCTTCCAGGTGAAGATCAGCTTTACAGAGAAACAGTATAAGGATTACTTTATGTTTTCTTAACCACTGAAAATTTTTAGTTTGTAGTGGTTTAGCCTCTGAAAGCTACTTTCACCTTTAAATTACATCTAGGGGAAAAAGTCAATTAGAGGGAAAACAGGATGCCATTGTTTTTATACTCGGATACTGAAGTTTTAAGTCGGGACCAAATGTGATGTGTGGATCTCCGCTTAAGTCTGTATGTGAGATTGGGGAAAAAAAAAAAAAACACACAACAAAAAGAAACAAAGAAACAAACAAAAAACCGAGAGGATGATACTGATGTAAAATTTGATGAAGGCCATTTGGTTTGGATGCCATAAGGTTTTTATTTAGAGAGAGAGATTTGTAAGGTTGTGAGAGGAGAAAGAAATGGTAGTTGACCCAGCGTTGACTGAAAATAAGCTTGATGGTGTCAAGTTAACTAAGTACATTAGGAACAGCTGCCTTTCATGTATACCAAATAGGATCCCTGAATATCAGCTGTCAAATTTTCTAGTAGGCATCTGGAGTTCTGAATGTGATATACAGCAGCTCATTACTACTTTGAACAAGGCCTCATATTTCTTCTGAAGATATATTGAGAAATTGTAGTTCTGGTGACCTGTAGCCGGACCGGTATGGCTTAAGCACCCAGGATCTCATTTCTTCCCTGATAATTGTTTTCTTGCTGTGTATCTCCCTTGAAAATTGATGGTGTCAGTTTGTTTCAATCCCTATGTGACACTGATTAGAAATCAGTGCTGTGATCCAGCGTGACCTCTCATACAGGACACCTCCATCAGGAGGAATGAAAGTGGGAGAGTCTTTACTCAGTGTCCCTCACTAACAATCCCAGTCAGGAATGAGGACTTGTTGAAATGGCATTCAGGCATTCATGTGTAAATTAGCTAAATGCATTGGCATAGAGCATGTACATCAGAGTAACACAATATGCAAACAATTTGCATTGACTACTTGTATGAATACCTTTCCTGCTTTGCACTATTCTAAAGAAAAAGAAAGGGTGAAGGAGTCACAGTGAACTGGAGAACTGAGTAGCTTTCTGGCCCCTTTTCCTTCCTTAGGCAATCAGCAGCTCACGACTTGGAAAAAAAAAAATTGCGTTGACTTTGGCACAGACGTGTGTCTGTAGCTCTGGGAATAGCTTGTCCCTGGCTGAATGGCATAGAGGATTTGCATTCAATTTTTATGAACCTTAATAAGGCCATTGTTCTCCAGTTTCTGATTGATTGTCTTTATGTAATGAGGACAACTGATAAAGACTCATCAGAGTGACTGAGGAAGGTCAGCTGTGACTGCTTCAGTTCAACACAAGCTGCTAAAGTTTCAAGATGAATTACTTTTCATTGCACACAGTGAAAAGCATGTTACTGAAGGTTTTTTTCCTCTTTTTTTCTCTTAACTTATGCCTGAGGAATGTGCTTTTGTCCTTTAAACCTTACTCTGTCATATGATAGCCCTAATTGCAATTTAGCTTATGTTGATTGATATCCTCTGGTTGATGTTTTCAAAAGTCTCCGATTGGAAGTTCTCTTGAAGTGAGGTGTGAGTTTGAAGAGTTGGGTGATCAGACAACAGCTCAACAATCAATTCAAACTCAGGTGTTTTCATGCAGACGCTTATTATTGATCATTACTAGTGCTACTGAAGAGTACAGGTAGAGATCCGCAAGCCCACAGATTCTGGATAAAGTATCCTCAAACCCTGCAACTTCATGCGTTCTCGAGTTCAGCTGCTTTATATCTGTTACAGGCTGATGCTGAAGGCTGTGTTGATACGAGCATGATAGTGGTGTCAGAATCACCTGTCAGGACTTCTGCAATGAAAATTTCCTCACTTCTGGCAGTCAACCTCAAAGTCCCAGAACCCATTGCATCAGCCATCTGCTAAACCAAAACACCAAGAGAACAGTTCTGCAGAGTTGTAAAGTAGTCTTGTGTGCACTCTTGGTCCAGATGGAGCTGCAGAAACAAGTACTGGATGCAGTTATGCTCAGATGAAGTTGCGTCTGTTCTGGGCTCCCCTTTCAAAAGAAAACTCTTGTCTTCTGCTGTGAGGATATAAAAAGCCCCACTACCACAAGTATCTGCCAAAATCATACAAGACACAAGACCCAGAGGTTTCAGATTCTTGTTTGTTGTCTATCTTATCTGGAAGGACAGTTGTCATCCTGGAATAGGTTGTTCAATTCTCAAGGTTCTATAGCCATCCCAGTTTGTCTTTATATTGGTGCTGGGTACTAGAACCTTGTAACTGGAGTTATTGCCCCAAGCAGCCAGTCCTCATAACACATTTGCTTTTAATCCACTGATTCTATCAGTTGACTTAGTCTCTCATGGACTCTCACCTTTGTGGATGTGTTTTACAGCTTTGCAGCCTGAACTCTTCTGTTTTTGCCTTAGCCTGTCCTTACAGTGGGCGTATCGACTCCTGAGAGAAAATAAGAGGCACGCAGTCCTCCTGAATGAAAGGCTTTTTATTTTGAGAAAAGAATTCTGTAAGCCAATTTTGCTTACCAGTTCTTCACACCAATAATGAGGAGAGTAGCAGTTGTTCAGCACTGGAACTCAGACACGGAAGCACTTGCCTTTTCAGAATATCACTATAAATTACTTAATTTTCTGGGCTTTGTCACTTAGCCAGTTTTACCAGAAAATGTCCCAGATGCGCTTAAAAAATAATATTTCCCCTTTGCAAATAGTTCATGTTTTTTCCAACAGAGGCCAAATAAGTTTCCTTCCTAGTGCTTGGCACTCACTCTAGTGCCAGGCTGCTAGGCTCACTAAATCATAATAGGTCTGACTGTGCATACTTATATATGCAGCTCTGAGAGTATTTTTGGTGATCTGACTGAGTTTCCAGCCCTTGAGGCAAAGAAACTGGAAAATCATTCATAGAAGTCTTGTCAGGGAGACAGAATTTCCTAAGTAGATGAAGAGAGAGTTCCTAACAAGAGATGTGTTTTTTGCCTCATTTTTATAGCTGAATGGATTTTAATTCTAATGTAGGGTGAATTACTATCCTAATCTGAGAAGCTGCTAATTTAGCACATTCGCAAGCACAGAAGTAGTGGTTGTATGTTTTCTATATGCTCTGCTATTACTATAAATGGTTATTGTGTGAAGTTGGATTGAACATTTTTCGGTTATTAATTCTGATGGCCATATCATGTTGCCAGAGCCTTGCTACCCATCTGCACACTGAAAATGCTTTCTGTAGCTGATGATTTCAGACAGTGGTACCTCAGTGTGATGAGCTAACCACAGCTCTTTCATCAGAGTTTTCCATGCTGCATGGCTTAGGTCATGCCCTCCATGGAAGCAGTCTGAGTAATGGATCAGAAAGCTTCCCAGTATGAAGTTGATGGGATAGGTGTGTGATGGGGTGGATATCAATGAGAAAGGCAGCATTTGAAGTGACTTTGGCCTTTGGTCTGTTGCCAGAGGGACTTAGCATTATTGCTCTGTTGGACTGTAACTGATGCCTTAGGGTTTGATGGAGAAAAGTTCTGGGGACCTTTTTGGACTCTGCCTCTACAGTATGGCTACACATCCTTGTGATACCTGCTGACTGTAGCATTTCTATCTGGACTATTTCCCTATTATTATAGAAAGTTTTGGTAGCAAATTAGAATGTTATCTATATAAAAACAAATCATGGAATATATACAGACTGTGAAATGAACTTCTGTGAAAATAACGACTTTGATAAATCCATAGACTGCTGCTTGTACACACAGCTCTGAAAAAAAACCTGTCTGGATCTAGGGTATTGTTATATAATCCACGGGGGTTTGTTAATCTTAGGATGAGAGGTGATATATTTTTTTTTATGATGTGCTTCTCTGTCACATAAATAACATAGGAGGTTATGAAGAGCGATGTTAAGACCAGAACACTAATGAGAAAAAGGCTGTTGTACAGAAATGCTGTAGTTCAGACAGTGGGTCCTCACCTGCACTTGTTGCTGGTACTGTTTGAGGGGATCCATACTGAGAATATATGTAAAATACTTCATCCTCAAGGCCTTTTCATATTTCCTGGGTGACAAGAAGGAAACACTGGAGTAACATTAATTACAAAATAGAAACATAATAGCAGACATTGATTTTTTTATTTATAGTTAGGTCCCCAAGTAACAAAACAAAGCAGTTCCATCAAAAATAACATTGAATGAAGCAGATCTGATGAGAAACTGAAACTAGGTAAGGGAAAGCCGAATTTATGAGGAAAAAGTCACCTTGCCTATGGTACTGCCCTCAACATCATCTGTGTGATAGAATGCAGCCCTCTCTGGCCTAAGAGCTGGCTTCAGTGGGAAGGGCATGCTTCCAGAAATATTCCATCCCATGTAGCTTTTTGTTTTGCCTAATTCTGTATTTCTTCAGCCCAACAGAAGATTTATAAATCTGTCATAAGCCTGTATGATAAATTTATTTGTAAATTGTCTGGAAAATTGAATGTTCCTATTTAGTATTGTTCCATTCCTGCCATCTGTGGATCTTCCATGCTGTCAGAATAGAGGCTAGCTAGAAAATCTGATTTAGGATTAGGGTCAATCTCTAGCTAAATTTGACCTGGGTGGCACTGAATGCTTAAGAACTCATTGCTAATGAATTATTTCATCAATCATCTTCATGGTACGAAGATAAATAATGTCCATTAGAGGATCAATTTATGATTTCACCTGAATAATTTTGTAGCAAATAGACTTTTTCAAACAGAAGTTAAACTAAACTACACGCATTGTATATTTAAGTGGAAATTTAAGAATTTTGCTAATAAAAACATTAATTATATCCTTCACAAAGAAAACAAAACATTCATAAAGGTAGGACTAGTAGATGTAGCAAATGAAAAAGAACTCTGTGACAAAAAGGTGTGCGTATAGCTCATTATACAGCAGTGAATTTATTGAATTTGTTTCTTGATTTGTGCCACTGTTGAAGCCATATTAATATAATTTTATTTAAGCTTGCGTATGTTTCTCAATGATCATTACTTGAATTCTTTCAACATAATTACTCAGACATTGAGTTCCCAGTAATTCCTGTAATAATGTGAAATTGTATTTAAATATCTTTACTCCTCTTTCTTCTTATAAGTCAGTTTTGATAGAAATGCATCCAGGTTTCCTGTAAAAGTATTGCAGTTCACTCTTGTAAAGGTGAAGCATTTCACTCCTGAAGTTCCTGTGTTTTAAAGCCACAATTTTGGTCCCAATAGAACACCTGAGACCTTTGCATTGCAGTCAGGTGTGTTGGTCTCAGCTGATGGGAGGTGGGATCTGGGAAGAAGCTGTGAGCATCTCACACATGTTAGAGACAGTGTTGGGTCTGCAGCCCTCTCTGTGACACTTCTGAGACTTAAATCCACTGCCTGGAACATGTGTTACAAAGCACAAGTTCTAGCAGAGAAGGCTTCAATATTGCCAGGTCTCACTGGAACACAAAATCCATGTATTTCAGAACAAAGTTCTCTCATTTAATGAGGCTCTGTGACAAGAGGTGTGGTTTCTGCAGTTTGAATTTTCTTCTCCATATATGTGTCATGCCTGTAGGCGTATGTACTGTTTTCATTTCCACCTTTAAAAGAGTTAAGTGCCTTTAAAGCACAAAAGGAGTTTTTAATGAGAATTAGTCTTGTTATGTGTTTTTATCTGATACTATCATTGCTTGTTCCCTAAATCACAGGAGAATAAAACCTCCTCCTTATTTTGAAGCGTGACATCGGTGTAGTCTGTCTTTGTTTGTACCAGGAGACAGGCAGGGAGAGAAGTGGGTGGACTGCAGAGCAGAAGTGTGGTGCCCCCATAAAGCATTTCATGCAGCAGTCAGTTTGATGTGGGGTTTGTTTGCTTTTCCCAAGGCTGCATAGTTAGTGTATTTTAGTGACATCTCCCCACTTTGATATATTTCTCATGTATCATATTGTTAATCAGTGCACTGTGAGGTGAAGCATTGATTACTTTGAGGTTGTGACCATCCGTTTGATTTACCTGCAGTGCTCATTAAGCATCCAGCTACAGCATTTTCTGGTGGTGCTGCTTTCTGTCATTGTGTGCCAGCCTGGAGTGGAACAGAAGCATTACTCAGCAAATGTCTGTGGCATCAGTGGCTTGTAATTGCTAATTAGGCAAATGTATAGTAACTTAGCAAGTGAGATATTACAGCCATCCTTGATTTAATTATATGCTGCATGGATTTGAATAGCACAGTGAGAGGATCTAGAGAGGGAAAACACATCATGAAGTGCTCAGATTGCTTCGTTAAACAGTTCGGATTTTCCTTGGGATACGGCTTTCATACACCTGTTTCCTTTAGGAATCCATGTATACATACATCACTGCCTGAATAGATGTCATTAATTACTGACAGTAGGTCTCAGCTATTGCTGCGCTTTGTTCCTTATCTCACAAGGGATAGTTACTTCCTGCCTAAGTGTTTGTATTGCTCATTTTTTATCTATAGGCATGGAGCATGGCAAATATGCTGAAATGTTGCGTTAGTATTTCCTCCTCATATGCATAATCTGTGAAGTACTTAGAATCTGCTCAAGTAGTAGGTGTATTTTCTTCTTCTAAAATATATTCACACTGTGTGGGGGGACAGGAGGAGGAAGGAGTGGAGAGAAGTGGCATGATCCATTTTTAGTTTACCAGCGTTTTAAATGTAACGGACTGGGTACTCCAGCCAGTTTCTTTGCATGGTACGGAACAATACACTGCAAACAAGGAAAGCAAGTGGAAATCCTCATTGAAAAACTTCCTTGTTAGGGTCATTTCAATCTCCTTGGTGGTCTCTTCTGCAGAATATCCACTTCTTTCCCCATCCTAGTATAGATGAGAGGAGGCAGAATGTGTGATGGAAAGTGGATGTTACTCTTCTGCTGTTGCCACTCTTGTTTGCACTAAGAACAGTGCTCAGGAAACCATAAAAACTATTTGCTTCTGACTGCTGCTTGCTTTAGTAGAGTACAGCTTTTGCAAAGGAGAACTGATTGCAGCATTATCTACAAGACTTTCTAAAAGGGTTGAAGGGTTTTGGGCTGTAATGTGGCATGCAGATATAATGGAGATGTATGTGCCAACACAGATGCATTATTGTTTCGCACGTCACAGCAACATCCTCCTACTCTCCCAGGAATGTGTTACTGCTGCCTGGATCTAGTACACAAAATAGATGACACCCTGATCTCTGTCACTTTCTTGAAGAAAAAAGGGAAGTCAAGGCAGAGCTGAGGCAGAACCACACCTCTTTCTCAGCATGATGGCCACACTTCAGATGCCCTTTAGGGATGCCGAAGAGCTGGGTTTTCCTGAGTCTGAACTGGGAAGAAGATGAGAACAGGTCTTTGATCTTATGTTGCAACAAGGAGATGTTGCTTTATGCTACTTATTCCACATCCTGTAAAATTTATGCCCAATTATAATTTGTTCTAACTTATCAAGTGCAGAAAGGAATTATTCCTGAAGTCTTCCCCTCTCAGAGAATATCTGCTGTACTTTGCCTGACATTTTACCTTTACTCATGAGCAGCATTAATGAAGCAGGTGTGAAATGTAATTTTATTTGCACAAGAAGTATCTGGCACATCAGTAGTTCATTTCAGCAAAGAGGCATTGAGACAGAGGGCTGAAAATGAAAGCTGTTCTCTCAGTTTCTGGAAATGGTATGTATGTTCAAATATTGAACTGACTTCTTCAGGTCGTAGCAGCAGATAGTGGCAGCAATCAACCTTGAGAAGCAACTGATTTACACAGTAATTAGCAATCATTTGCTTTTATGTGGAAAACAAAGGTTGACAGTGTTTCTCAAGCAGTGAGGTGTCTGCCTCTTCCATGGACCAGCTGCAGTGAGGTGCAGTCTGCTGTAATGGCTGTGCAGTCAGACATGAGGGCTGCACTTACAAGGGCTGCTGACTGAATTTTTAGCAGTGTGGCTGCAGATCTCTTTTATCATGGGTTTTTCAGTAATACTTAAATTTATGCTTGAACTTTTTGCAGGCTGTAGTTTATTACAGTCTGACAGCATTAGTTTGTCTTTCTGGTACATCACAGATGGATGGCTGGGGTTAGTTCAGTGCATATATTTGTGATACAACTTCAGGATTTTGAAGGGCATTCCGACACTCAGAGAATGGAAACTGAACTTTTCTAAATATCAATGCACACATGTGAAATAAGCCACATTAAAATTCTATTTAATGATTCATAAGTGCCAGGAGGCTGTGATATTAATATGTAGAAGTAATGTATCATCTAAATTTGTGAGAAAAAGCTAGATATCTAATAACAAGGCTTCATTTGACTTGTTCTGAATAAATTCAGTGCATATTTATTCGAGATCGACTTCCAGAATGATATCTGTTGGAGTGTTTCCAAGGGTTAATCAATATATATGGTGTGATACAAAGCCTATTTTTAAAAAGTGTGTGACCACATTCCAGTTTTAGATTGGTCATGATAGATTATCAACTCCCAGTGAACTCCTATCATTCAGTGCAATGAAAGTGTCATGTTTCTATAATCTGGGCCTGGCAAAATACCAATGAGCAGCCTGAGAAGTTTGATGGAAATAAGCAAGAAGTTCTCCAACCTCCCAGACTCTCCATGGAGGCCTTCTCTTTGCTCTCCTCATTACTGTGGAGTTTGCACAGAATTTTGCCTAACGTAAAACGTGGAAGACTAATAGCCACTAGTTACATCAATTTGGATGGAATTTTCCAGTATATTTATTACTTACTGCATGTAAAACCACTGCCTTGGCACCTTACAGAGGACAGAAGGTGGCCCAACCCAGTGACCTTGTCAGATACATAAGAAGTGGTGAAGAACAGGGAAAAATGTTTTCATTTGCAGTCTCTGCATCACTGGTTCACATCAGTGGCTTGCTCAACCTGAGCAATTAAATATGTCTGATGCAATTAAGGGCTGCAGCATTTGCAGAAGAACCTGAAGAGTTTCAGTCTCGGCAAATTTTGAAAGTCAGCTTTTAAGGAATGTGAGTAGTAAATAAATATCAAGAACGAATTTTGGGGATCCTTGAAGAATTTCCTCAGGAATTCCAACTGTGGCACCAAACAAACACATTATAAAAAAGAAAAAAGAAGTTATTTTCCTACTGATTTTCTTCTTTGATGAAAATTACAGGTTTAAATGCTAGCATCTCACTAGCATTTTTATCCTTATGCTATTAGGATCTTCTAATTTCTTTAATATATTGCTGGAACACGCAGTGGAAATTTTCATTAGTGAATTATTCATTTCCTATTAGCAAATAATAATGATCCATATGAATAATCCCCAGATATAACACTGTTGATTTTATATGTCAGATTCCATTTCAGAGACTTCAGTTGCTATTAGAAATTCTCATTCATATTGATACTGATATTCTGAATCATATATTTGAAATTGGGTGTAATTTTAAATAAAAGACACTACAAAATCCTAGGGGCACTTGATATTGATCTAATTGACATCCTTATGAAAATTGTAGACCTGGCTCTATATTCTGAAGGAGAGATGTGGAAGTATTATCTTCTCCCAGATATACGGAAAAAAATTTCTTGTAGCTTTCAGCTTCCAATACTGATGTGTACTCAAAGTGTGGGTGTGAGTAGCAGTGTAATAAAAGTCCATTTTCTCTGCAAGAAGAAAAAGAAAGTTACTTTGCCCTTGATGATAGCACTTCTAGACATGAGTAATCTTTAGGGCCTTACTGAATTTATGAGCAATCTTCTGAAGTAGCTGCAGAGAGATTTTGAAACTTGGTAAAGCTTTTTAATTAGCTTTTTTTTCTTTTAGTCTCAAAATCAGATCTCTATACAGAAAGCTTATACAAAATAGGTATTTGTGTATTATTTAAATGCTTCCTTACTGAAAAGTTACTGAAATATTTAATTCCACTAGAAGTAAAGATGGATGTGCTTTTTAGTGATTCTCTGCTACAGTTGAAAACAAAATACTACAGCCTTATGAGCTATATATAAATGTATCAATAGCAAAATGTAAAAAAGTAGTATTCTTTAGATATGCTATGTCATGCTATCTGCTTGTATCTTGTTTTCTACACATTGCTCGTAGGAAAGAATAAAAACACTAATACTTCAAGAGCTCTAGTGTTTAAAAACTGATACTGCGTTGGGATCTGTCCTATACCAATGTTTCCTAACTTTTCCCCTTTCTTGGGGAGCCCTGAACTTCAGGTTGACTGTGCTTCAACATGAAGGACTAGCACTGGAGAAGGTGCAATAGGCATGCTTGGTGCTGGGCTTACATGAGTTTTGGAGTTTCGCAGTGTTTCTGCTAAAGACCTCTGCTGATTGACAGCTTATTTATCAGGAATTGGAGTTACTTAGGGTCAGGGGAGAGAAGGGATGGCAAAGCTTTTGGAGCTGTAAGTTATTCCCAGTGGCAGCCTGCAGCAGGAGGTTTGGTTGCTGCTGTGGAACATCACCTGCTAAAGGCAACAGCATTTACTAAACTAGGCTGGGCCACAAGGTTCACAGCAAAACTAAACAAGAATAAGCAGGTGGGGCAGTGGGTGGAGTCTCTCCTGGGGCTCCTACTTTGTGGCTGCCCCTGCTAATGTCCCACATGGTCAAGCTCATTTCAGGTACCACACAGAGCTCAAGGGGTTGCACAGGCTCTGTTTGGCTCACTCTGCTGTCAAAATACTAGTCTTGACTTTCACAGAACCATAGAATATCCTGAGTGGAAAGGGACTCACAGGGATCATTGAGTCCAGCTCCTGGGTCCACGCAAGACCACCCAAAATTCAAACCCCCTGTCTGAGATACTTCTTGAACTCTGGGGGCATGGAGCCGTGCCCACTGTCCAGAGCATCTTGTACCATGCCCCTCACCCTCTGGTGCAGAACTTTTCCCTAACCCCCAACTGACCCTCCCCTGACCCTGCTCCATGCCATTCCCTTGGGCCCTGTTGCTATCGAAGAGCAAACCCAGGGACCTCAGCCTCTCCCCATCCACAAGAGCCCTCCAGACTCTTCCTTCTGCAAGTGCCATTTCAAAAGCCTCAGGCATTTGTTTATTTTGGGCTGAACAGGAAGCATTATGTAACCTTAATTGTCCTTTTCATTGTGCTTACCTCAGGCTGCGAGAGATAGTGCCTTAGCTGTTTTTATGAAGAGGGTTTCATGGCACTGGTTTATATAAGACACTTAATTCTTTTTTTTTTTTTTCTTTAATTCACTCTGTGTCGTGCTCCTTATGTTGCTGCCTTATGGCCTCCACTGTATGTACGTGCTCTACAGCTCACTTAGCTTTTTGTGAAAAGCTTTCTGTCTCTACGATGTGCTAGCAGGGCTTGCCCCTTCCTAGGAAGGAGCAAATGGTTCAGAAATG
Source organism: Lagopus leucura (assembly GCF_019238085.1). Taxonomy (NCBI): domain Eukaryota; kingdom Metazoa; phylum Chordata; class Aves; order Galliformes; family Phasianidae; genus Lagopus; species Lagopus leucura. The sequence continues at coordinate 61,138,059 of NW_024962252.1, read as the reverse complement.
GGTTTTATGTCTAACCATAAGGAGGGAGCAGTGCAGGGGCCTTGCAGTGCCCCAAAGGCATCCTGCTGCCCATGTGCTTTGGTCAGTGCTGGGTTGGCTCCAACTGCTACACGCTCACATGTTCGGGTCCAGGATTATTGTTCTTATTTGGAAGCAAATTTTTCTATCTTGTGTTTCTCAAGCAGGGAGAGAGAGGTGGTGTGAAATTATGCTGTTTGAGTTAACAACAGGCCTGGCAGATGTTGTGTGCATGTCTGAATGCGTGCTTTCCATCTCATCCATACCCACTTCTCTGGCTGTTATTCTGGTACATCTGCTGTTGTATTACCACGTTGTAGCTACAACTGCACAGCCAATATGATCTTCCATATAGAATTATTTTACTTAACTAGATTTTCTAGAATCACAAAGCTATAGCATTTATAACCCAGTGGAAGCATTCAAGGCCAGGTTGGAGCCATGGGCTGCCTGATCTGGTGGGTTGCAGCCCTGTGGTTGGCAGAGGGTTTGGAGCTTGGTGATCCTCAGTATCCCTTCCAGCCTAGGTCTTTTAATGATAACAGCTTTGCAAAAGTTGCATTAATTGTAAAAACCCTTTCTTAAACTTTTTGAAAACTGTATAACGCTTTCTGCGTATAATGTTTCAATTTTTGACTTGGGATGTTCTCAAAAGCAATATCTTTTTTTCTTAAACAACTTCCAATTAAAAATTTGTTTTTTTTTAAATGAGAAAAGAGCTTTTTGCAGCTTCTTTTAAAGATATGTTGTAAAACCCCAGTTTAAAAATTGTTCTTAGAATATGCTTGATTGGAAAAAAACAAAACACAAGACTGTAGTTTTTTTGATAATATATGTCTTGTATGTCTTGTTATGTTGTAGCTATCTTTATTTTTTTATTACCTTGGTAACCTGAACAACTAAGTGCCTCTAGCTCTGCTGTTAGACAGCCATATGATTACGCATAACAGAATCATTAAGGTTGGAAAAGATGTCTAAGATAATCTATGACATTTTATGTGTAAGTAGCAGCAGAAATTGTTCATGATCAGGTGACTGTTGGTGAGAACCTTCGCTGGTATTTACTAAGTGCTTTTTCTTTTCCTCATACTTAGTTGCTTACTCTAGAATTGGTTAATCACTAGAAGTGTTAATACAATCCACACTTAGTGACAAGGCAAGCACCAGTTTCACTGTTTGTTTCCTGAAATACTGGAATTGATGTATTTTGAAAGAGAACCCCGTTTGAGTGTGGGTGGCGCTTAGGAGATTAAAAACTGTTTCTGTGTAAATAGTGTCTATCTGGAGGATTACTGTTGTTGATGTCACTGTCTGTTGGATCTGTGGAGATGGCTATTTTCAGTATGTCTGCAGGTAATGACTGTTCTTTAACTGATTAATCTCTTCTAATTATCCAAACAGACGTTGCTTAACCTACAAAATAGCTAGGACCAATAAGATCTCAAAGACTAATCAAGCATACAAGACAAAGGGAAAATTTTAAGAAAAACATGAGGAAGGGACAACAAGCTAGCAGGAGAGGTGAAGGCACAACAAAGACAGAGAAGCCAGAAATAATTTTTGAAACAGTATTTTGTACATGCAAAACTTTCTGCAATGGTAGACTTTGGAATTGGGTGAGTACCAATGATAGATTCTGGACATAGAAGGGGTTGTCCACTTGTATGGTAATCTGAAGTTCATGTTCATTTAAAGAGATGGGTTGGACACCCATCTCTTTTTTATTAGTAGAATTTGGATTGGGCAACAGGCAATTGAATCCTGAAAGAGTTCCTTTAAGGAACTGCTGTTTGATCTTTTGTAAACTGGAGTATCATTTGGGTGAGGGTAGATATGCTCCACTGAACTGGGCACATACCTGCACACTTTGTGAGAGTATATTGCAGATCTGCAAGATTTCATGGGCTTTGTATTCTTGTGATAGGGTTAGGGAATCATGAAATTTGGGCTTTATCCTTGGTCCTCTCAAATTCAATACGTTGGCCTTATGCAATCAGCCTGATTTTGCGGCATCTGAAGGTACTTACCTGTCTTGCGTGTTTTCTGAGACACAATAATGTTTCTGTTATTACGACTTCCTGAAATGGATTATATCTACAGTGCATATGCTGTTGTTGGTAATAACAATAAAGAAGAATGAAATACAGATTTTCCTATTTTTAAAGACAAAATTAGGTAGAAGTTACAGCATATAAGTTTTAACTTTTTGAACAGTGCTGCATAGTATTTTATAGAAATAGTTATAGGTAATCAAGGAAGTTAATTTGTGTAGAAATTAAAGTTTGTTTGTTTTTAACAAAATTACTTACCATAGGGTTTTGGTGACCTAAATTAGGCGAGCTTTGCAGTTAGTTTAGCAATACAGGAATACAGAAACTCTCCAATGGAAAATTATAGCAATGTATTCCCTCAGGAAAGAAATGTACAAAGCAATCATTTCTGTGGCACTCAAAAGGAAACCATCAATTTTTCCTTGCTTTATAGATGCAGCTACAAATTGCAACACTCATCTTCTTTCAGAGTAAGTGGTTTGGGGCGGCCTTTGGCATTAGTGGTCAGCAGAATAAATCCTGTATTTGAATTGTTTAAATGTTTTGCAGTGGTAGTGGAAACTGTGAAGAAAATTTAATTTCACAGGGAAGGAAAGCAAAAATAAAAGGATGCTGCAGTATTAGTACAGTGTTGTGTTGCTATTCAGGCAATTTATGTGTTTATAAGCAAAAGTTATATATTGACCTTTTGTAATGAAGTAGTTTTGTTTGGCAAACCATTTCAACAGGATTACTAAAGATTTTAAGTCACTACTAAACTAGGTGAACCATGCAGTTTCTCATTTAGTTTTCAGCTGAATTAGATTTGAATTACTGGATTTGATACAACTGTGTGTAATGCAAAGACTTTTGCAAAGCACGAAGCATCTGCTGGCATTCTATGTAAAGAGATTTCAAATTGGGATGAAAGCCTAGACCTTTGTAGTCATTTTCTATATATTTGTTGGGGTTGGTTTTTTTTTGTGTGTGTGTAATGGGTCACGTGTTCAGACCTATATCACTTCAGAAAAAGTTTCTTTGAAACTTTCAAGTATTACTTTTTAATGTGCTTTATTTACTGTTGCTCTTTGTGAAGCATTATGTTTTGGACTGAGCTCTTTTATTCAGAGAACTGCTAAAATCTAAGTGGCTAAAGTGCTGAAGCTCTTGTGGCTGCAATGATATGTTAGGAGCATCAGGAAGTCACCTTCCCCCCAAGACATTCATATCAGAAATATATGGCCCAGGTGCTTTCTTCTGAAGATAGAGTCAGTGGCTTTTACCTTTTTCAGGGAAGACTTCTGTATACTGAAGGGAGACAAACCTGTGCAATTCTAGCATTTTCTTTCTACTCCCTTTAAAAAAAAAAAAAGGAAAAAAGTGAATTGTTGTTAGTCTGTACTGATACAGCCAAGCAGCAAGTAAAATAAACGGTTAATTCTTCAAACCTTTTTGCCTTCATCAGTATATTATTATCATCATGCTGTTGTAAATCTCATTTGTATGTTTTTCTTCAATCAGGATCTACTTCTGTTTTTTTTAGAATAACTTTTAAAACCCGAGCAATACAAGCATTCTTCATCCTTGAATTGCTTTCATAGTGACGCTATTTGTATAGTTGGATCTTGATCTCTATTCTGTAGAACATCCTTTGATGATCTTTGAATTGAGCAAGTAATTTGTTAGCATGATGTTCCTATCTTCTTTTACTGCCTCATACTTAGCAAAAACAAATTTAGAAACTCTCCTTGTTTACAAAGGAGATGACAGTGCTAGTTGATTAAAAGGGGCGTAATTTGTTGCCCCACTTATCTCATTTTGTTGATTAGCTGCAACAGTCGGTGATGCCCAATTCACTTTTTAAATGAGTAAATTTGGCACATATGCATGATAGTTCCTCCTCTTCTTGTACCTTCATCAACAGACTCCAACTAACTGGCATTCTGCCACCGTGGAAAGCGAGTTGTTTTCACTTAATGTGCATCTTCTGTTTGCCATCTGTATCTGCCTTTATGTAGTGCCTGCTCCTGAAAAACTACTAGAAGTGCAGTTTACTCTCAAACATTTACTTAGATTGCTGGTAGCAGAGCTAAAAGCATAAAAGAGAATTTATCTCATTATCTTATTTAAATCTTTACTCCTATTAATCCTTACTGTGTCTGGTAAACAGTGGTTGATTCATTCTGGAACAACTTAGAGCCCATATACAGAAGGATGCCTCTGCCTTCAGTATATACCCTTCACTGTGATAAAAATGGCATGAATTGTTCTGTTCTCTGTGGTTCCAAGAATTTAAGTTACAGAAGTTACCTAAACAACCTTCAGTGTTTAAAACAATGAGTTCCTGCTTGTTGGCATAAGAATCTGATGTGAAATTAGAATCTGATGTGAATTTTTACTTTCTTTCATTTTTACTTTCAAATGAAAACTATACAGCAGTATTATATGTCATAATGATCATAATTCTCACCGATGACATTGACATTTTTTTTTTTGGGGGGGGGGGGGGGGTGGGAGAGGAGTAAGGAAACATTTTGAACAGCTAAAACCAATCAGAAAGAAAAAAAGTCAAAAAAAAATGTGTTTTGAGAAAACTCTGAAAATTTGGACTTGATGATTTTTGCGGGTCCCTTTCAATTCAAGGTATTTTATGATTCTGTGATTTAACAAAGCAAACTGAAACTTCACTTAGGCACAGTGGGTCCCTGCTGTGTAGTCACTAATAAAAAAGAACAGTCTTTTAAATGCAAATAACTTTAGGAATACAAATGATGCAACGTTTGTGATGAATTTGTAATCAATTTTTCACAGCATTTTACATTAAAGATCTTATTTTCCTTAAAGTACTGGCTTAAATAACAGAAGTTTTAACTGCCATGGCTTCTTGAAAAAACTGTGACATCGTTCAATGTTTATGACAAATGGGGAAAACAAGTGAGCACCAGACTTGTGTGTTTGATTAAACACTTATTTGAGATAAAACTTTTGTATAGATACAGCTTTCCTCCTCAGTCTCTCTTCTTGTCATCTTCTGATTGTATTGTCTAGTTTTCCACATTATTAATTCGAGGTTTCTCTCATTACTGATTGAACTACTTCTCTTGCCCTTGAGTTGTCTTTATGTTATCACTTATAAAACATCAATGTAGTGGCAAGTGCTGCAGATATGGTAAACTGACTGGGATTATAAAATAAGATCCAGTATAAAGGCTGTATTCTGCTGCAGATGCTATTGTCTAGGATTCACTGAGGAGTCCAATAATGCCTTATCTATAAAGAAACACAGATTGCTTGGTACCTGCATATGCTGCAGGATTACTGAGTCCAAGTGGGCTACCGGTTTTCTCTGTGGCAAAAAATAAAGGCTGGTGGTTATACTGTTGTGTCTGTTTCTTCTTTAGAATTTTGTCTTCCAGATTTATTGAGATTTTTGCTGGTATTCCAGTCTGATGGAACTGCCTGACTTTTTTTAACTATCATTGTGATTATTTTTCACCATAGAAAACATCTGAAAGCACCTTTCCTTCCGTAGCTTAACTTTAGAACAGCTTTCTATGAAATGTGAGCTAAAAGTGGAATAGGAAGAATGCCTGTAGACTGTGCCCCTTCTGTTGTTTCTGAATAGAAGGTTATCTTTTTCCAAAGGTCCCAGGTAGCTTTGTGTCTGCTCTGAGCACAAGAATAATCTTGCATACTATGCTATATTGCAGCCTTTAATTCCCTTGTCTGGATGGGGATTCACTCATGGGAGAGGTCATAAAGCTGCAATATGCTGATGTCTCAAAGAAAATGAATACTTTAATCTGCACTCTATTCTTTTTTCAGATGTAGCTTTATAATAGCGTATGAGAAAATCCATGTGCTTGCTAAGACGGTAGGTATGGGTTGCACTTCTCTCTCTGCCATGTCCATTGACTCTGCACTCTGCTGCACATGAGACTGCAGAATTGCCTGTGCTTTCAGATTAGATAGCCTCAGTGGGCCAGAAGGATTCTGTCCCGTATACATAGGCAGGCAGGCCTGAGTAAGCCAGGACTCTGTGTTTGCTGCTTGCAATTATGATTTTCAGTAAAGCCGTTATGGAACTTAGCGGGAAATTTTAATCTCAGTTTGATTTTCTGCCTGTTTGCATATACGCAGAAAAGGTACTTGCAGAATGGAAGCAACAGCAGTGAATTTACTCTAGAGCTGATATCCTCAGTACTTTAAAACACCGGAGGATTATACACAGAAATGGATTAAACAAAAGAGCTCCTTTCTACTGCCTGCTTCCGTCACCATGTACCTTCACTTTCAATAGAGCTTTTGTGAATAAAGTAGCTGAAGACAGGAATCAAGAGCACATGATATAAAGGTCCCTGTACATGATTGCAGCAGAATAAGAGAGACCTGCAGGGCATCTGAAAGCCCTGTCTCACTGTCTGTAGGCACCAAGTACTGCGATTGGGCTCAGAGTTACGTTGTATTAGCAGTTTCTTACTGATGTCAGTGGAACTAGAGGGCTAAATACTGTCAGGATTGTGCTAAAGCGTAATGTGTATTTTGAATGAAAAGACCTAATAAACCTGCGTTTTCTTACATTTGTTGTGAAGCTTCCCCCAGTTTGAAAGTTTGGCCTGATATCTGACACAGCGTGGTGATTTAGCTTCCAGTTTCAAGCCCAAGAAGAACACCAATGCACCATGATTTCTCTGACTTGTGGCAGATCCATGGCATTTGCTGGGCCAGATAGCAATCTGCCTGCAGAAAGACATCACCATAGCTGTAACAGGTAGACGTGTGGCCAGAAAGATGAAACAATGGGAGCATCTCACGTAGTCCACCAGAGACTGTAGAAAATCCATGAGAAAGGTGGGCTGAAGCAAAGCTTGGCCTGGAAATATAAGGAGAACGCATCTTCTGTAAAGTACTTATGTTCCAGCCAAAGCTGAAGGAGCAACTGAGGCACTGAGAAAGGGAGAAATGATCTGCATGTGAACTTATCAGCTTAGAGTTCTTTTTCAGTCAGCAGAGAGAAAAGTCACATGCTTACCAAGTGCTATTTTAGAGCCTTGCTTTTTTCTGACATAAATCAAAGCCTAAAAGTACTCGATTCTCTGCCAGCTACACAAAAGTTTAGACAGCTAGCTCAGATATAAACATTTTCAGATGAATCAACCGTGGAAGTCCTTCCAGGCTGTGGATCAGCCTTGGCTGAGCTGTTGATCCATTTCTATATTTGAGTATATTCACATAATAGCGCTTTTCTGTTCTTAAGTTGTTTTATAAACAGTAATTAAATTTAACAGTAATTAAAATTAAATATTTTTATCTGATGGTATTTAGGAATTTGGTATTGAATTGGTATATGAAAAGATTTTGCAGCCATGAAGCTGTCATGATAGGCTGAGAATCACCGAGCTTCCCCACCTGCAATTTTGTTGTGGAAAATCATGTTGTATTTTGAAAACCACTGCAGAAGACAAAGACTGGTGCAGCAGTTGGACCATTCTGAAATGAGTCTTCCAAACAGTGTGACAAAGGTGTTTTTTTGTGTACAGATGGGTTTTCCACATTGTTTGTTCTCACTTTTCAGTGTGGTCTATCTACAAAGTACATGCTTTTGGTTAGCACTGTATAACATGCACGGTAAACAATTTTTGCCTTTGTAGCAAGAGAACCTGTGATGATCAGTAAGCAATCCACTCCTTGAAGATCCACCATATACGTCTTTGAAATACATTAGAGGCTTCTTTTTATTTCATGAGACTGCAAAATGTATCAGGCCTCTACCTGGGCCAGATTTCGAGTAGACTGCTAAAAATCTGCTTAGAGAGATACTTGTGTGTGTTCTCAGTTCTCAGGGCACTGAAAGACATACATGTTTGTCTGTCATGGTGATGAGGCCTATTCCTGCCATCCACAGCTCAGGGTGCCAGCTGTACCCATGTTCCTGGAAGCAGCAAACAAAATCTCACAGTAGAAAGGGGATATATTGTGGTTTAACTGGCAGGTAGCTCAGCACCACACAATTATTCGCTCACTCCAACTTCCCGGTGGAATGGGAGAGAGAATCAGGAAAAAAACCAGCAAAGCACTTGGGTTGAGATAAAAACTATTCACTAGGACAGAAAAGGAAGAGAGAAGGAGAATAATAATAGTAATGATAACAATATAATACATATTTACAAAGCCAGTGATGCAAAAAACAACTCCTCACCTACCAATGCCCAGCCAATCCCTGAGCAGCAGACAAATCCCTGCAAGTTTTTTAATGTTTTTTTTTTGTCATTTATGTCATTTGGTATGGAATATCCCTTTGGCAAGTTTAGATCATCTGGCTTGATTCTGTCTCCTCTAGCCCCCTCGCTAGCAGGACAGAACAAGAAGTTGTAACATCCATGGTTTCATGCGGTCACTGTTCAGCAACAACTGAAACATCAGCATGTTGTCAATATTGTTTTTTTTTTTCCCCAAAGCCAAAACACAGCATCATACAGGCTCTGTGAGGGGAATATAAAAGCTTTGTCCCAGCTGAAACTAAGACAGGGAAGAACAATATGCTTGCTATTTCTCCTGACCCATGGAAATTATCCTGATCTCAGGCACAGTTATGCTGGTCCCAGGGGATTCTCCTTCAAAGGCGCTTGTGGCCCCTCCACTCAACAAACTCTTTCGTTCCTCAGCTACTTCTTCCTTTTTTTTGGTGTCACATACAATTAGCTTTTTTTTGTCACTACATTAACTGTACTACAGCTCATTCCTGCTCTGGAAAAACCCTCTGTGTCTAGCCTTGATTTTAAAGTTGTTTCATACTACATTTATGTAGTAGTTTGCAAATTCAAAACAATTTTCTACCAATCTCCTCTCAATTGACTTCTCTGCTGACAGAGGCACAAACTGTAGTTTCTCTTCACAGAATCACAGAATGGTCAGGTCGGAAAGGACCTCAAGGATCATGAATCTCCAACCCACCTGCCTCATGCAGGGCCACCAATCTCCACATTTAATACTAGACCAGGCTGCCCAGGGCCCCATCCAATCTGGCCTTGAACACCTCCAGGGATGGGGCATCCACAACCCCTCTGGGCAGCCTGTTCCAGCACCTCACTGTGCTCATAGTAAAGAACTTTTCCCTGACATCCAACCTAAATCTTCCCTCCCTCAACTTAAAACCATTTCTCCTTGTCCTGATGTTATCTACCCTTTCAAAGAGTTGGTTTCCCTCCTGTTTATAGGCTCTCTCTAGGTACTGAAAGTCTGTAATGAGGTCACCCCACAGCCTTCTTTTCTCCAGGCTTGTAATTGTTATCCTTTGGGATGCTCCTTTTCTCTTGATGGTCTTCTTATTCCTAAGTCTTGTAATGTTTTTTTCCTGCTGAATTTTCCTTTTGCCAAAACCGTCTTCTGTCTGCCGTATTTGACTTCATCACCCTGAAGAGCCTTTGGTGCCTTCGCTGGATCTCTGAGCTGTGAACAGTAGCACTGAAACTATTATTGCCTTCACTCCTTAATGGTCTTGAATCAGTCTCTTTCTCTACTGAGAAAGACTGGTACTGGCCTGTTAAATGCTACTGTGATAATAAAACTCATTGCAACATATTTTTTCTTAAGCTAATAGTAACAGTATTCTAGTTTGTGGTGTGAGCTAGCTGAATCCTTTGCTGATGCTTAATGTAATTATTGGACGATGGAAAATGTGCTAGCAGGCTTATATTTCTCTCAGAAAGACAATTATGAACCCTACAAGTGGTTTTTAAGTGGCGGAATGGTATTTTCCCCAAACTGAGTAACCAGTATAGTAATGTGATTAGCTCTTCATAAAGACTTTTGTCCACTCCACAGTTTAAAACTAAATGTAATATATTGCCTTTGAATATGTGTATTCAGTTCTTTTAAATCGCCATACAGATGTACCAGGGCTTTTTACAGCATTTTCTACCAACTGTGCAGCAATGCTATTTACACTACTATGCTTAGCAGTGTTTTCTCTGGTTCTCTTGGAAACGGTGAGGAAATGGTTACAAATATGTCTTGCTTAAGCAGTTTATCTTCCTAATGCAGCTGGAATTTTTATTTCACACTGACTGCGCTAGTACAACATCAGGAATTTCTTTTCTCGTCTGTTAAGAAGCTGAGCATAGCAATAAGTGAACTGGAGACAGTAACTAGCTATGTTTCTTGAATAGTATCCAGAACAGAGAGACTTTTTGTTTGCTTTCCTGCTTCTGTGAGCTTGATAGCACAGTACTGGAGCATTTAATATTATTTCCAGTGCCCTTTTACTCCAAACACCACCTACTTTACCTGCAGTTTAGAGATGAGGCACAGATGCATATGGGGCTATCCATGCTCTGAAACACAAATGCATGAACAGTGGGTTGCCATTACATTAAGACAGTCATTAGGGATACCCACAAGGGCTGGTGTACTGCAGCAGATGCCAGCCAGCTCTGTAAAGTGGTGGAAGGTGGTGGTGCGCCTTGGGACATCTCCACAGAAGCCACCTGAGCCACTCGCAAAGAGTTTACACGTTGTTCAGAGCAGAGCATGTAGGGCACTTGCTGACCTGGCAGCACAACCTGAGCTATAGTGGAGCTGTGCTGGGATGTGTGCTGTCTCTTACTAGTCCACGTACTGTTCATAATTCTGCTTCATGTTACAAACTCATACCCTAAGGAAATAAGTATACTTATCTTTTAGAAGTAACAGTAGTTTCTTCTAGGCACTGGATCCACTCTTAGTTATTGTTTGTTCATTGGTGAATGAGCAGCAAGTTCTTTTCTTTTGCCTGTAGTACAACTGGTAGTAGACCTTACAACTCTTCCGAGGTGTAACGCAAAAGGCACAGATGTAAACCAAGCCTAAAATAATGTTGATGAAAATTTTCTTGCTTGTATTTATTGTAGCTCAGAGCGTTGTAGATGAGTTCTTTGTCCTTTAATGGTGTGACTCATTTTGAGACTGTTTCTGTTAAAGTTCACAAATGTATTTGAGTATTTGTAGAGTGCTGCTGTGTGAGTAAGGCCGGCCAATTGTTTGCATATTTTCTGACCAGATGGTTCTGCTTTTCTTCTGCTTTTTTTTTAACCCCTTGCTTCGCTAGTACTTTTTAATTAGTGCCTTCTACTCACTACTCCACATAAATCTTTGTGGGTTGCACCAGTGAAATGCATCAATATGTGGTAATTTCAGGGTTTTGTTTTTGTTTGTTTTTTCTGTGCTAATTCTCACAGTATTCTCAAGAGGTAACCAAAAGCAATTGATCTTATTTTTTCAGGTTGGGATGTAATGCCCAACTTATTGAAACTGCATAATCCTGATGCCTGAATTACTCCCCTCACCATAGAGTATTTTTAAGCACCTAGAAGTTTCAATTATCTAATTTCTTTTTAAAAGTATTTAATTTCAGTAGAAGTTATGTTGAAACTTCCAGGTCAAGTGTTTGCTAACCTATCTCTTGTCAGGCTATTTAAAATCTGACTGAAATATTACTCCACATAAGTATTTTTCAAATTTTTACATTAGATGGCAATTCATCTCACCCAATTTCAGGAACCCCTATATTCATATCATCAGAGATAAATGTGCACTTTAAGAATGTGACTTCATCTGATCTCTATTCATGATGAAGTGCATGGTTCTTTCCAGTGACTGTGCATAAGGCAGGACAATTAGTTCAAACCGCTGTCTCCTCCACCATAAACACTTGCATTCATTTTACGAAGTCTAGCCCTAAGTGATTAATCAAAGATACGTAGGAAGTCTCATAGCTCAGAAGCCAGATCTCTCTAATACTCAAACTTCCAACTCGTGGACTTCACCAATTTATCCAGCACATTGTAGTTGCTGGCCTTGATCTCTTGAAAGCCTTTTTGACTTCTAGTTTTATTTCAGCTGAACCTCAAATGTCAAGACATGTATTAGGAAGAAAGAAAGAGAGAGAGACAGAAAGAAAGAAAAAGAAAATAAAGTAGAATACAGAGTTTGGGAAATGCTGAGAGAAGATCTTTGGCATACTAGGCATTCTCTTTAGAGAAATGTGTATTGAATTGAACAGGGACTGTACATTCTATTGCACTCCAGAGCTGTTTCTTTAGTTTTTCTTTTAATTTCATTTTTTTTTGTTTTGCAGTAGGTTTTGACCTGCACAGTGAAATTCCACTTGAAAGATAACTATTCAAATTCATGAGAGGTCTGTGAGAGAAATCCCAGCTTCTCTAAAAACTACTGTGCACTATTTAACTCTAGATGACTCTTGAGAAGGCGGGTAGCTGGCTTTATGCTTGAGTAATAAATACAAACTACAAACCTGGCACAACTTCCAGAGAATTTATTAAGTTCAGCATACTTCTCTAAAAGCTCAATGAATCTAATACATTATTAAAAAAAAAATAAATTAATTTGACTGTAGAGTGTGAAACAAACAGACCCATTTACAATGTTGCCTAGTTTAGATCTACCCAGACCACCACAAAAGCCAGAACTTGGGTTTTGTGCAAACCTTTTAAAATAGAAGATTTTCTTTTCTTTTTAAAAATCTTTAAAATTTAAAAACTGCTGGAGACAGGTTTGGGAGGAGGCTAATGAAAATATTCGTACATTTTATACTTTACTCTTTTTTTTTTTTTTTTTTTTTAATGAATATTTGTTCTTCAAGAACTGAACACAGGCCATTTAATTTCCTGTGCTAGATATTCAAATAGCCTATTACATCTTGACATAAATTACTCTCCTATGGCTTGAACCAGAGTAGAACCTCTGAAACAGTGGTGAAAAGCTGGAATCATTACTATCAGACATATCCTGTCCTAACTGTTCCCATATCAGAGTTTTAAATGTGCTTCCCTAATGAACCATGCTATTTTGGAGAGTTGTGTTGCCCGTAGTATTTGGATGTTAAATAGTTGTGATTTGGTTTTGTATTAGGTGGTAACCTACCAAATGGTAAGGCATTTTTGTAAAATGGTAACAAAATAAAGTCTGTACCTTGAGCAGGTGCTATAGACTAATAATGATTCTCTGGAAGAGATAACTTCTCTTTAGGATTACCATTATTTTCTCTTGCAACATTTTAATTCGTTTCTTCATTGACTTCAGTCCCTATAGCATGCAAGCCCATCAAATCTGAAGACTGGAAAATCTGCATATCAAAATTCCAGATATTTTTATTGGAAAATGAAGTTTGCCCCTTTTTTACAACTATAGATGTGTGACAGTTTTGATCCTGTGAAAGTGAGGAGATAAAGGAATAAAGATCAGAATCGTGTCCAACAAACTGCAAACCAATACTAATCTTCCATTAGTAACATATCTTAACTTCTATGTGATAGAATTGCATAAAATCATCTGTTGCTAAAAGTAGCTGACTCTGGAATGGCACCGTGTCCAGTTATTTCACACCAGTTCAGGAAGTCTTGGAAAGGAAAGGTATTGCATGTGATTGAAGCGCATTGTTCACGACAGAGGTGGTCTCTGAGTTTGAAGATGACATTAGCTTCTCTCCTTCAGAGACTGGGGGGAGAGTTGCTGAAGGGCTGTGGTATGGGCAGGAGGCTGTATGGCTGAAAAGAGCTACTCTCCTAGATGTCTTGTGCTTCCACGTGACTTTTTGTATCCTATTCCTAAGTCTATATTCTTGCACTTCCCAATCCTTCTCATGTATGAAACAGTGAGTCATTACTATTATGTCAGAAGAGTTCTCTGTGGTTGCTTCCTGGCAGCAACTGGGCATTACTGCATCTTTCTCTAAAATCTGTGTGAGGAAATCTTGTAAGTGAGCTTAGATCAGAGTTAGAGGGAGCAGCTGGCCTTCTGTTCTACCCCTGCTGCCTCCGGGAAATACCAAAGCAGATGCGTCTCAGCTATTTGCAGTCACAGGGCAAGGGCAGAGGCTCTTTTCCTGTGTCACAATGGAAAGGAGGTACTTGCATTTAAATCCTGGGTTACTTGTTTGTGCAAAATTTCTATTAAATTGGGGTGCAGGTGAGTGCTTAAATGAATAATGGAAAATAGCTCCAAATTGGTCTGTCTTGTATTAATTAGCACGGAGAATCACTCCCCATTCTTCTTCCATCATGTATTGCAGTTCATTGACGTTTCTCCCATCATCAGTACTGCTCAGCTACATGTTTCCTTGAAGCTGTCTCACTTTTGTCACAGGATGATGCTTTTTGTGCAAGCATAAATATTTACAGTAGTTTACAAAAGATTAAACCTCATCAAGTCAAGCATTTCTACTAATGCAGTGTTGGGACAAGTCAGCAGGGAGAAGGAGCCTGGGCTGCTGTGCACAGCTGTTGCAGACCAAACTGGAACGTTCATTTTTGACTCACTGATCAAAACCTTTTTGGAGATTGACACATGGATTGTTTATTTTTTTTTCCATAGTGAAGTTCTTTCCACTGAAATAGTTTCTTTATATTGTGCACAAAAGTCTGACTGTTGTCTGCAGCGTAAATATTTTGCCTCAGTTTTGTTGTTGTAATGCAAATTATTAGTGCAGATAAGTTATGCTTGCTGGACCAAGCAATTGAAAAATGCAGCTCAGAACATAAATATCTGGAGATCTGCCCACAGCACTTGTGCTCTGTTGGTTTAGTTCTCATTCTAATCATTGGTACCAGAGGAAAATTATCCCACATTCCATCATTAGGAATGATAGGGGAAAATCCAAGCAAGAATATTAAAACAGAACCATGTTTGTTTTTCTAGGAGGGTAAAAGAAACAAGCAGAAGTCATTCCAAAATTTATGCAGCTAAATAAGCCACGAGAATGTTGAACACATACAAGGAAATCCACGGCCTGGCACTGATAATCCTTGGATTCTTCTGCAGTCTTTACTCACAGCATTGGTTTCTAGGCAAGAGCAAAAAATCCTTAGCTGAACTACTTGGATAACTCTAGACAAATATCAGTGACAATTTTCTTGCTGCTGCTTATGTTGTGGAAATCTATACAAAGCCACTGAGCAGCTGAGGAATGAGCTAAGCATTGTAAGACTAGTTAGGGTACCTTTAGGTACCTTTACACCTTGGGTCCTGCTTGTTAATATTATACCTGCCTATCTAAATTCTAACCACTCTAACCACTAAGTTATCATCTCTTTGAGAACATGTTCCCTTTCACTAATTTAGATTGACATGATTCTTTATGTAGAATATTTGCATGCCATGCAGAAACTCAGTCAAGAGCATTTCTAAGACCAGTGCTTCATCTTGCGTATTTCCAATTAACTTTCACTCTTGCCTACTGTGTAGTTCCAGAAAATTATATTTCCTGAGTAGGTCTAGCAAGACTGTCTTCATGGTGATGCTTCAATGAAAATAGAAGTGCCTGGTGTTGATAGTCACTTAGTGCAAATGGTTAAGCTTGTGGTAGTATGGTTGCTCCATTGATTCTGAGTGGCAGTAAAGGCATTCAGCATCTTCTGATGTTGTGGGAAAATTGATAGTTTTCAGCCTTGGCTGTTTTACTGCTGGAGTCTTGTAAGTGGCTGAACTTAAAATACCTCAGCCCAGTGTCAGAGAGCCAGAAATATATTTCCTTAAAGGGACTGTGTCCGTGTTCAGTCTTAAATACTGGAAACTTTGCTTTTTGCTCCAGTGGGAGGTAGGGATTTGTCATACCAACTAAAAATACTAGCTGTCCCCTGGCAGCTCACAAGCAATGCCACTGTAGTGGTAATTGATGGACAAAGGAGCAGTCTGACACGTTTTTCTTTAGTGCTGCTTTGTTGCCCCTTCCTAGTGAGAAGACTGCTGGAAATCCACAGGAAATCCTGCCTTCCTAGATAAACATCCTGCTTCCTCCTAAAAACCCTTGGAGAAGGTAGCTTGACATGACCGTGGGCATTTCTGTGCCAGGCAAATTGAAGAAGAATAATCTTTCATAGGAAGTGGCTCAAGCCTCATTGTTTGAGGTACTCAGAGCTACAGTGGACAAAACCCAGTCAGCCTAATTAAGGGTCTGTGGTAGTCTGAGAAGGAGTGTTGGGCCAGATGACCTCCAGAAGTTTCTTCTAACCAACGTTTTTATGATTCTTTGAACCATATTCTTACAGCCTTTTTCCCTCTTTAAAATGAGTGCAGTGGTGAAACACTACCCAGCCTTGTATGTGGTCTTGTTGTTTTCGAAATACGTACGTTTTTTGAGATTGAATTAAATATGCATGTAATTAAAGTATTGTTCTTATTGTAAGTTATGAAATAATTATGCTATTCTCTGGGAAGGCTTGAATTCATCATCTTAATACTCCCAAGATATTCCTGTAACTTAACACACTGAAAGAACAGAGTTATTTTAAATTTAATAACACAATGGGAAATACGCTTATGGTTGTAGACCTGTGGCTTTGATGACTAATCTTAATGGATCAATCGAAACTCACTCATCCTTTAAACCTGCAAACGTAGCTGAAATGACTGAATGGTACAGGCTGAAATGCACCTCACAGAAATGAATGGATTTGATGTTCTCTTCAGGCAGTAGATTTCAATCACAAATTTTGAGTCTGAGATGTTAGATCAAAGTACAAGTAAATCTGAGGAAGATGGTGTGTATAAAACTGAGGTTGGTCTTTCTTTCTTCAGAGCTTTGCAGCCCAAATACATGGTAAATTTTATATCCGCCTCATACTTCACCTTGTTCTGAGGGATGGTCCTTGCTGTGCTGTGCTTCTGGACAAACAGGGATGGGCAAAATCCTGAAATGGTGACTGAGTGTGCTCAAGCTGTCCTGACTTGAGAAAGAAGTCATTCCGTATTTTCATTGTTTCATAGTTCTTAAGAGGTGTATGCACACAGATGCTGGCCTGTGGAAGCCACTCTTCTCAGAATCTGTTTATGGTCAGTGGAGAAAGAACTCCCAAGCATACAAGGTCTAGTGTACAGAGTAAAGGATGATAAATCAGGGCAGGAGCCTGACTATATGGGGAATAATTGTTTGTGAGTACAGTGGCTGGTGAGCCATGTAGCACAGATACTTTACCAAAGCTGTAGTATAGCTGAACAGGCTTATCTCAAAATAAGATTCTTAACAGTATGCATGCTTCTCAGCTGCAGGCAGTTCATGTAAAAATGCAGGTCCCTTGGTATGAAAGCTCACCACTTCAGGACTTGATGATGACTCTGATTGCTCCATGTGGGTAGTTCCATAAGAAACAGTGTTTTTGCAAGTTTATTCTAGTTTATTATTGTTACTTTCATATAGAAGAAAAATGAAATGATGTATGTATATATGGTTTTTTTTTAATCAGAAAGATACTCTATTCTCCACAATAATTAAAGCCAGAAAGACAAGAGGCTCTTGGCAGTTATGTACTGTTAGAAAAGTTTTAAATCTCTCTGTGAAAACTGGTTGTTGGTTTCAAGCATTTCATTTCATGCAAATCACTTAAACTAGAGAAATTAGGATCAGAAAAACTAGTTGCTGTCAGATGATGATTGTATTCTATGATTCTGGCAGCATACGCAAAGTACAGGAAGCTTTCCAAACCAAGAAGAGGATACAGTCCCTGTCCCAGAGCACATGAGTGTAAAGAGGAAGGGAGGAAAGAAGAGGGAAGAAACTGTAGCATGTAGTACAGTCAGGGTAATGCTAGCCATGCATCAGATGAGTTATTGTAGCTGCTAGAAAGTGACAGCAGTTTTCTTGGAGAAGAGATGAATGGAGTGAATGAATTAACATCTATTTTGTTTAGTAAATAAACATGTTTTGGCCAAATATGTTTACGAATGCATTTTCATTTTAGGTTATTATTTCTGTTTTTACTACACATAGTTTAAGAAGAGAGAAAAACTTTACACATATGTTATATATCAATGTCTCTTCTTGAGGAAAGAAAAAAAAAACAAAACAAGAATTACAGCAAAATTCAAACTAGAAGTAACGTTTCAAAGATTCTAATGAATTTTAGTAGATGCATGAATATTTAAACCTATTCCTAAATGAGCAATTCCCCTTGATCTGGGAAACTAAACAAAATAAATTTTATACTAAAAATCCATGCTTTACTTGTTGAGAAATTAGAACATCTATTTTTAATAGGAGAGCATCCTCAAATGTAGGTGTACAGAACACTTCAGAAATAAGAAGGCATATAAAAAATATCTTCCGTCACCACTGTGTCCTTGAAGAGAAGATATTTCTTTCAGGTTTCTCTTCAGCTCAGTGACTTTCTGGGTTGCTGCAAACTCAGTGTAATCCCTTTGGCTCTCCCATAACTCCGTCGCCCTCTTTTTAGAGGATCATGCCATAATAACAATACACAAGCAACTAAATCAAATATCTCTTGTTACAGCTAAAGAGAAAAGTCCTTGTACAGCTGTCTCTTATGTTTGCCATTCTTCTTCCTACCACCTTGCTTTCACATCTAAATCTTGAATTTGTTTTCTGTTTAGAAGGATTCTGGTAGTAATCTTCCATTCTTCAAGGTAAATTGGAAGATGTACTTTTAACAATGCCTTTCCTTTGTGGTCTACTCATAAGAATTGCTGCTTCAAACTTAAGTGATTTTCACTTTTTAAGATGAATTCGAAGTGATGCTTTGAGCAAGAATGAGAAAGTTTGTGGAAAGAAGTGTGCTGGATCCTCTGTACTACTGATGTGGGAACATGACACTATGTTAGCAAGGTCTGTGATGAGTACTGAGCTCTGTGGTATATCTCTGTTTCAGTTTGCTATACCTTTATTTAGACATAATCTTGAGATTGATAAACAGGAGGACGTCCTGATATCCCACCCATTACCCTGTCCTGCCTGCAAGAGGCACATGGTAAATATTTGCTTATATTTTCCAAATTTCGTATATGATTATAGCATTGCACAAGATGAGATTTTAATTAACAGTATGTTTCCTTAGAATAATGGTTCTGATTTGGCAATGATGTTTTTTGTTGTTTCCTTTACAGGAAGAAGGTATTGTGAAGGAAATAGACATCAGTCACCATGTGAAGGAAGGTTTTGAAAAAGCAGATCCTTCTCAATTTGAGCTGCTGAAAGTATTAGGACAAGGTTCATATGGAAAGGTAATTTTTAATGCCATCTAATCACGTAGATCAAGACTGAAAATGCTGTGTTCTTTCTCTGAGTTCATTTGCACTGATAACACTGCCTATACATATTGTATTGTAAAGGCAGATAAGCCTCTTCTGCCTTCATTTTAATAATCTGTCCGTCCTTTGCTGGAATTCTGTATATAGAACAGTTTAGAAAATAACGTTTCTGGCTCTGGATATAGTCTAAGGAACAGAAGTAAGCAGGGATAGTGAACAGCATTGTTTATAAAGTTATACTCCTTTCCCTCTTTCTAACCTATCCACTAGTTAAGTAAGCGTGCTACTGCTGCTCAGTTGTAGGAACACTGATAAGCTTAAAAGAAGTTTGCTTCCCAGTTTCTGCTGAGGGCAGACGTGGTCACAAGCATGTTTCAAAGCCCCCGTCTTTCACCCTGCTTGTTACCTCACATTGATTTTGTAAGAAAAGCTGCTTTCTTAGGCCTAGATGCTAAGCACTTAATTTTCATCGCAGTGTCTTTGTTTTGAATTTTGACACCTATAACCAAGCTGTTTTTCCTTGTATGTTTCACTGCCAAGTGACTATAAAGTGTATATGTATGCATTCTGTGTACCTAAAGCATGTGTATTAAAAAAAAATCGTCTAGATGTATGACAAGCTATTGAGAAACAACATTTTTATCTTAAGGCTTTTCTCAATCCCAGAGGCAATTCTTTTTGAAAAGGATGTGTCATTTGCAAATGAGAATAGGAAGAAAAAATTGAGAGAAAGAAGGGAGATTCATCAGTTCATCATTAAATTCTTTCCATGGTTTAACTAAATAAGCCTTTGAAACCTGTGGAGAGGTGAGCCTAGTTTACACCGAACATGGAAGTCCTTATCATTTTCAGTGCTTTTTAAATTTTAGTCTATTTCATAAATATTTCAGAGATGGATCATTCCAGCTAACTTGAAGCACTGATTCGTACCTAAAATCTATTGAGGTCCTAGCAAAAGCTGAGAACCATGACAATAAGCCACGATCCTCAGTTTTATTCATGAGGGGAAAAAAAAGCTATTTTGAATGTATTTAGTAGCTTTCTGAGTATTCCAGAATTATGCTGATAAATAAGGTTGTTAAAAGAGATGAGAGACATCAAAAAAATTAGCATTCACTACCAAGTTTTGATCTAGAGAACTGCTTAAGAGCACTGTAATGATATTTGGGTTTTGAATGTCTTAGATTGTACTGACGTATTTCATTATTAACTGTCAAATTTGGCATTCGAGCTTCAGGCACTGTATAATTGAAATGTCTAGCCTCTGCTACCACTTCCTAAAATGAGATCAGGTTTCTGTGACACATTCCCTTGATTTGCTGCAGGATCAGTATATGACTGCGGATATTAGACCTGTCTGGAGTTGTGTAATTGTAAGACACTTTAGTATCTTATGTGAAATTGGTCAGTAAATTCACAAAATCATCATAGACACAGAGGAACGAAGTCTGATTGGAAATTTTTATGCAGTCTGTAAATTTTCATCACTTCAGTATTTCAGCTGATAGCTCAAATCTGTAAGTCTCTGGGGATGCAGAGCTGTTTTTCAAGTTGTTCACCTGAGACCTACATCATTTCCTGCAGAATTAAAAAAAAAAGTCTTTGGTTTCAGAGGGAGTACACTCAACACTGATGAAAGTCACAGCACTTGCTTAGGTTTCTGGATTGGGATTTGGGTGTTGTACTCAGTACTCCAGCTAAAGGACTCTTGCTCATTCTATCAACACATTTGCTTATAACCTAGGGTGTTTTCATGCAAATCATACTAGAAAGTTGAAATTCTGCTCAGGAATATGCCCATACAATTCTGGTAAATTATTATTTTAAAGCTAATATAAAGAGATAATATAAATTTTGAGATTTAGCATTTTCTTTCTTTTTTATTTTTTTTTCTTCTTCAGAAATAAATCCATATCCATTTTTGCACAATAATAATAATGCTAAAAATCTAGCGTTTTGGCAAAAGTACTTTTAGATTTTTCTTCCCCTATAAAGCAATGCAAAAATTAAACCTTTGACTTGGACTTGGTGGAAAAATATCCTAATATTTCTCTTTCTATCTGAACTTCTAAATGAATTGACTTCCTGTTAATATTAATTATTGGAGCAGCTGAGATTAATTTATTATGAACGTTAATGAAAGCACTTCAGAAATTCTTACATGTTCCTGTTGCATTCCAGATTTCATATTTGTTTCTGCAGCTGTGAGTACCAGAGGTACTTGCACGTTCTTCAAACTAGGAAACAGGAGACAGGAATCAGCAACATCTGCCCAATCTCAGTGAGTTAGGAGAGCTTAGCTGTAGAGCTGTACATATCTCACATGCACAGGAAACATCTTGAGAATGAAAGCCTCACCAAAAATGTATCAGATCGTATAGCAGAAGTGTTGTAGCTGTGATGTTGTGCAGATGTAAGAGCTCTGGTTAAGGTGTTCAGAGAAAGAATTTACTTATTTTTCCTTCAGCTTCTCTGGATGGCTGTTAAAAGTTATCTTCTCCCACAAACCTTTTTCTCAGAGAGTGCTTGAGAAAATTGTAGGTTTTTTACAGTTTTTTGTTTTTTGTTTTTTGTTTTTTAAGAAGGAAGTGTATTTCAACTTGCAAATAATGTGCTAGAAATAGACTTCCTCCTTTCTTTTTTTGACTTTTCATGTTTTGGATGAAGGCAATTTGCAAGGCTGTGTGGTTCATGAATAAATGATGAATTAAAATAGTTGCCACAGATTTTTGCAATCCAAGTAGACGTTCTAGAGTAAAATAATTTCATTTAGACTTTAATTCATGTATTTATATGTATATGTTACGTATGTGAGCTTTGCAGTGCTTTTTTTGTATTTGGCTTTACTTCCACTTCTGTCCAGTAGTAAAGGTGCTGAAATAACAGTTGAGCCCCTGCTGTCATGTTGCTGACCTCTGCAAACAGTGTGTCCTGAGGATCAACTAAAATATTGTCTTATTTTCAAATATTAAAATACTGAGCATCCTATAAAGACTGAACTAAGTTATGGTTTTCTTTTCTGTTGTCCTCGTGTTCAGACTGACTCAGAGTCAGATAAGAATAGTCTCATGGAGTTAAACAAACAAACAAAAAAAACAACAACAAAAAATCAAAATTTTATCTACAATTTATTTTATCCCAATTAAAAATTTACACTGTCAAAAGTTGTAACATAGGACATTGTAACAAGGAAAGATGTCTTTATTATAATAACCTATCAAATTTTCCTACCTTTTCTTAAGTATGCCTGAGCAAACTTCCAGCTGTAAAAACTTTCTGCTTCCCTTACTTTTTACATTAGTCATCTTTCATGATTTATGACAGAAGCTACACCTTTTTTTCCTTCTTAATTTAATTGCTGAAAATAATTTTTTTAAAAAAATTCTGTATTCCTAAGCTCAAGCAAGACATCACCTTTTTCATGTAAAGCTGTTCGTAATGTGTAGAAATGTGCACACATTGTTTATGACTACTCACCATCTTTAACTGAATCTTGAAGGGCTATTAGCAATACTGAAAAGCTGTCAGAAAGTGAAGGCTTAAAACAGAAGCTTTCCAGAATTAGCTCAACCAATTGCAGGTGAAATATATAAAGTGCTTTCAGCCAGAAATTTTCATTGGAATTCCCGAAATTTAGTATATGTTTCCCTATCAAATGCTGCAAGGTTCATAACTAAAAGCTTGGTACCCATTTACACAAACTGTTCTTTTTACAGGTATTTCTAGTGAGGAAGATCAAAGGATCTGATGCAGGCCAGCTGTATGCCATGAAGGTACTTAAGAAAGCAACTCTGAAAGGTAAGATTTTGGACACTGGCTGCATTTCTGTGCTACTTCAACATCTGCTTTTCTTGTCATTTTTGCGTTACTGCTGTTTGATGATATGCAGGAGTTTATCACCATAGCGAATGTTCTATGGAAAAGGTACACAGAATATGTTACCTACGCAGTATGAGAGCATGAAAACAGAGCAATGGTGCTTCCTACCATCTTGCTTGCTTTATTTTCTTACTGTTACTTCCAGATCTTTACTGGGCATGCATTAAATTGTATCAGAATGACAGTATCTCTCTGCAGCTGAAGTAAACAGAAGCAAATACTTTTAAATAAGGACGTTGCTGAAGTAGAGCATAATTCTTACTGGGCAGGAAGGCCTTCCAGGGGGTGCTTCTCACTACATGCCTGAAAATTCATGGAAACTTATTTTCAAGTGTGATGAGTCATTCTGAGGTTCTTAAGACCTTACAGTTTCCTAACTTGTGACCAGTCAGTATGTGGCCTCCACTCGTCTCAGGCCAAATGACTGATTATTTAAGCTGGTCATCCTTTACTGGGGTCACTGGCTGCTGCAACCTTGCTATGACCACAAGGGAGTTTCTAGTAATGGGAGAGGTAGGTAGGACTGAATAATAAGTACATTAAGTTTCATCTCAACTGAAGCCCTTATTGTTTGTTCCTCCAGAGAGTTAGGAAGATCTATGCTTCTGCCTGTTTCCCTGACCTAGTACTATACTCTGCTTTTAACCCCCAAAAGCCTGTACATGTTGTTCTGAGTTTATTTTGTAAACTCAGGGCAGCTCTTTGACTTAATAAGACAGTAAGTGTTTGCACAGTGCAGAATTGTGCCTACGTGTTTATCCTTGAGTGAAAAGACCTAATTTTTAAATAGTTCCGATGACTTAAGAATCCAGATTTCTTTAGTGTGTATTGGTGTGGGGAACCAAAAGAAGAATGAAGCTACTGCTAATTGCCAGGAAATGTTTCAGCAGGTGGTGGCAGACAGATACAGCACCTTTCCTGAGTACTAGTCAAGATAGGAAAGTCAGAAACTTCCAAGGTCTTTTCCCCTGCCACAGCCTTTGCAAATGAATATAAACTTGAAGTGATGCCTGTGTACAAATATTTTTAATATGTAGATAGGAAAGTATTTTTTGTGGAAGAAGACTACAGTGTAGTCATTTCAATATTAGTGGACTTAATACATAAAAGGGTTGGCCTGTGTATTAAATATGTGTAATAGAGTGATCTCTGATGTCTCAACCAATAGAGAAACAGATGAACTCAACTCTTGGAAATTTCCTCTGTGGTGAAAGCTGTCTCCTACAGAGTACTGCATCTGAAAAAGGACTGCATGATCCTCTGATGTAAATGCATATCAGAGATTTCTTTTTGTATCTATGGAGAACTCACAACTTTTCACCTCATGTGTAAACTGGATTGTCTGTCTGTTTTCTGTGTAGATCTGGGGTTTGTTTAAGAGGAATCAGGTTTGAGTTGGGAGAGTTTCTTCTACAACCTCAAACACCTTATTGTTACTTAATATATGATAGCTACATCTGTAATCTTAAATTCCACTGGAAAAAAAAAATAGTCTATGTAATGGCAGTTTTTCAGGATGTCTTAAAACATAGATGGTGATTTCAAACTATTCAAAATTTAATCTGTGTTACACCAAGAATAATTGGCACGTCTATATGCTTTCCGTGTCTACAGTTCTTTATAACACAGAGCTGCTTCTGTTCTCCTCCATCAGCTTTTTACAGCATAATATTTATTAGTTTCTCAGGTGTGGGTGACAAGGTCCAAAAGTTGAAGTTGCTCTGTATTGAATTTCTCTCCCATTCAGACTACTTGCCTCTCTGACTGGTAACTCTAGGTTTGTCAGTAATCTCAGGATTGCTAGCACATTAGTAGGAGCTAATTTGTCCATACTAATTTTTATAAATAAGTTAAATTCAGCAACTATTTAACTCGAGGTGCAAAAATGAAGGCAAAACCCTGTTAGTACAGGGCAAGTGAGAAGAGCAAAAAAAAATGAAGATTGCTGTCAGTGAGCTTCCTTGTAAGTTCTGGCACAGAGATGATATTTCTGACAGCTTAATTTCATCTTTTAAGTGAGAGTGCTGAATTGCTGCTGCCTACCTACGCTCAAAAAGGCTGCGAGTCACTTCAATGTGAACTGTTTATTACCATGTCAAGTAATGGGAGCAAAGCCATAAGTACTTGTTAGCACTGCATTCAGTATTTACTGACCAAAGACATGCTATGAGATAAATTTCTGGATGGTTTTCCTTCCTAATCTGTTCTTCACAGTATAATGTGGAGTGAAAACTTCAAAGCTCTAGGAGCCAGTGCCATTAACATGGTCACACTGTCACAAGTACCTTAGCAGTTCTTTCCTTTTGCAAAGCAAATTTGTGAAACATAAAATGGAGAAATGAGAAGGGGAGGGGGGGGGGGGGGGGGGGGG